>NW_020271152.1:531476-654669 GCF_002803265.2 Melanaphis sacchari | reverse complement strand
GATAATTATGCGTACAATGTATACATAGACACATGGCTGACTGACGCCTGTATTTTCGTCCAGTTTTCCTGGAGGAGTGATCCGGCTATAGATGACCGTGCCCGCCGTGTTAATAGATGAATAATACACAATCTAAAACCAAAATAATTACAAAAATCCTCTTATCTGGCAATAATTAAGGTCCCCGACGACAGTTAGAGGAAATTCCGCAAGAAAGCTAAAGTTAAATCGACCAAGAGACGTCTAAACAAACATTATACACATCACTTCTCCGAAAAAAAAAAAAACTTTTATTTATATTTTATCAGATGTGTTAATATAGATTGTAAAATATATTTAAAATAAAAAATAAAAAAAAGATGTTTTACATTATTAATTATATTTTAATATCGATGAAATCGCTGTTGCACAGTCGCGTGTGAAGGTTTCGCGGTGTGTTTTTGATATCGTTTTTTCTCTTTTTATTTTTTTTTTATTTCGCGTTCAGACGGCGGCGTGTAACATTGAGATGTAGTCCCGCAGCAGCCAGCCCTCGACGAAAAGTTTTCCTTGGTCGCCGATGATTTAGTGCGCTTCTCCGGAGAGGATGCCGACCGGCCGACCGGCCGACCCCGTTTTGGCACGAGGGAGCTTACACGCGAGTATAATAATAAGCTAGGCGTGTACGGAAACCGAACGCGGTTGGTTGGTCGGCGTTCTCGCGCGGACGGTTTTCGGCCCTCGCGATAACGCACTTATGCCGCCGAAACTACCTACGCTATTATACTGCAATAATAATAAATAATAATATAATATTACACCGGCGCCCGCCCGCCTGAGGTATTCCTTTTCCTGCATAACTATATAACACGGCCAGTTACAGTAGCAAAGTCGTGGTCGTCGGGTCTCGCTAAATATATTTACACACACACACACAAATATATATATATATTATATATTATATTGTGCAGATCTATCGTGGACTACTCTTCCGCATATACGAACCTTATCTCCTCTCCTCCGTGCACCCCTTAGGTCCCGTCCAACCACCGAGACGCAGCGTTACCATTCTCCGTCCGGGGCCCTTAATTATACTCGACGCGCATACTGCAGTGCATGGTGCATACACTATCATAATAATATGTACAGATACGAGCGGTATAATGTGTTCGTGGATTACAATGTAATTAAGTCGACCAAAAAGCCGTCGTGCTATATTTAGTGTTTCCCGAAGACAACAAGCTCAATGTGTTTTATTATTTGAATAAGGCATTATACAGAGTGTTCCGTGGAAAAGCCTAGACTAGCTAGAGTTAAAAACGAATTTGGTGTCATCGTTGTGATTTCACAGCCATCGATGGGGAAGAATATACTAAAAGTTTGTAAAAGAAAATAAAATTTAAAAATAATTTAATGACCTAAAGTTATTTTGATTGGTTCCTAATTCAGTTTTGTTGGTGTGTAACTTTATTAAATAATTATACCACTTTGAAAACCAAACATTGTTAATCCATAAATTTTATTTTATAGGCAAGTATATTATAATTTATAACCGTTGATAACTTTGACAATTCCAATCGTTTGTTTTTATTATTTTTTTTTTTTTTTAATAGAAAAAAATAATTATGATCCACTCCAAAAAATAATTTAAACGATGCGTTTGAGATTTTTATTGAATAAATTACAGTTATTATGACCGAGAGGAGTAATACCTAACTTTTTAGTGTAGGTAAATACATTATTATTGTTCAATTATGCAAAAAATATTATTTATTTAAAAAAATGTTGTACTTTACAGACAAATTAATCTTTAACGAAAGCATCTTGAAACGAATAGAGTTCATTCGAATACACTATAAAAGGGTTATAATGAGCTTTGGTAATTAGTTGATGTTAATTAAAGATAAAATAAAAATTAATTATAATTTGTTAAGCTATCTTAATTAAACGACGAAAATGTAATATTCAATTTTTTATAAACTTGTAAAATACCTGTAGACACGTTTCTTTCCATACTTCTTGGTAAAAAATTAATTACTTCTATTACAATATCATTATTGTATATTACGTTTTAAACGCACAAAAAAAATAATTAACATTTCTTGGTACACCAATTTAGTTAGAACACCAATAGCATTAATGCCGATAACAGACGTCAAGTGTAATATACGTTAACTGACCAGAGAGCATCTTTCAAAAATGTTTGACTTCTCAATACCCCAACGATAATAATTAATAATTAATGACATGCTATAGTTTGATGCATATAAATCAAATAAAACGATGTGGTGTTTTTTCTATTTATTGAACTTACTCTACTTTATACCTCATAAAATTTTTATTTTGTTTTATTATACGTCTTAAAAAAAACTTATATATATATTTTAAGCAAGTTTTCATATTTACTTATTATGATTAATTTCATACCATTTTCTCTTAAGATTAAATCATTATACCCATCTGTTTAGCATAAATTAGTTTCAATTATAATATTATAATGCAGTTCACTATGGGGTCTTATAGTTTTAACACTCAATTAACAAATAACATCATTGTCATGATTTTGTGTAGTATATTTATCTTTTTTATAATTCAAATTGTTAATCATATTTTAGGTTATTTAAATATCAAAAGCTAAGAGAGACAAGAATAATGATAATATTTTAATATCACGTTGGGGGTTGTTAAACCAAGAAAATAAAATATAAATGCGAAACATAATTTTCGGGATAACAATATGAATACATCGAGAAAGTCTAAATAGATCCTAGAAATATTTTATTGATTCTAGTCTTGAGAATTTTGAAATTAATATCTACTAAAATAATAGATAACGCCTTATTAAAATAATATGTTAAATAATCCAACCTGAGGTTTTTTTTTTTATTCAAATAAACTATTGTTTTTGTTAAATCTAAAATGAGCTCTTGATAATCTAATCATTAACAGTTCAAGACTATTATATTATTTTTATTTTAAGTTATAGACGTATTATGCAATTACTAAATATTTTTTGTTTTTACTTTTTCATGCTTTACGATTTACGAATCTTATATTGAATCGAATTGAATTTAGAAATTTATATGGATTAAAACTGATTAAACTACACGTCGTATTTAGACATTTTCACTATACCGTGATTTTTTTTTTTTTTTTTTTTGAGTTCATAAATGGGTTTTATAAATTAATTCAATAATACAAAGTAATATAATAATTAATATTGACATACAGCGCACGGTGGAAGCGAGGAAGAGTGTCAGACAGTAGTTTGTTTAAGTGGATTGTTCATCAAGTCGGAACACTGTTTTAACGCATTTTGACTACTTGGACTAACCTCGTCGCCTTTGTAAGTTTGGCGATCGCTACTTGAAGTTTGCGCGAGCTTTGAAAGTATGTGGTGGTTGATTCTGAAATCTTCGATAAGAAACTTTACACCGAGGTTTATACGCAGATAGGTCACACACACACACACACACACAGACATATATATATATATATATATATATAATAAGTAGAACGCAGGTGGCCGACCGCGGGGTGGGAGATCGTGGTTAAGAAACTTTGACTAAACCGGTACCTAAATATATATATATATAAATACATATTAAATACACACGAACATGAGACGTGTGTGCTCGAGAGATCATTTTATGACTTTGGTTTTTACCGCATCCGCTTGTGTGGTATACTTATCTGGAAGCATTTGCACAAATACATAATAGTGATCGATGTGATCGACAGATATAATATATGGGTTAGAAAGACTGAGCAGTAAGCACCTTTAATACATTTTAATTTTTAAGTCCAATCAATTTTTGACTAAAAAATCATTTGGTAAATTATGATGACGAATTATGCCTTTTTTGAAAACAACTTATTTATCAATGTTAGTCCTTTACAAAATTAATTTATGTACAATGGATGGCTGATAAGATTTGTATTGTTTTAAGCGAGATTTCACACGTGAATGTACTTGAAATAATAATAATAATAATAATAAAAACAAACACACATATATCGTTTAAAAAAATTATTTCCCAACTTACTTACTCCTATAATAATAAGCTATTTTAAAATTATTCAATGAAAAATATATCTTGTGTTATAACAAAAGATACATTATGCATAATTGCATAAATGTATAACATTGTGTGGCAAATGGGAATTTTATTACCATTATATTAACATCACCGATTACATATTTTTCTCTCATTTTCAAAAACAAACAGGTAATCTTAAATAGCTACAAACTTTAAAATTTGACTGACGTAAGTAAATATAAAAAGGGTTTAATAGCCAATAAGTATAACAGGTTTATGACATACTATAACATTACGTGTTCAAACATTACGTTATTGTCTACCAAACTATATTTACTGCTATGATCACTATACGTACACGCGCGTATATTATAATTATATTATTATATTCTTCTCGCTTGTGACCTGCAAATGTAATTCGAATAGTATAGTCATATTTAATACACAAAATGTTATCTTATGCACTAGTAAAACTTAAACACCAAAGTTTCTAATGCATACAAGATGTGTACAAAAAATATTTGCACAATATTTATTTTGTGAGTGTGTTAAACAAGATATACTTGTTCGCTCACGGGTCAGTCGTTCCTCGTGGCTCCATGGTTATTGTAATATTGTGAATAATATTATGAATAACAGGTACTCTGCACGCTTTTATCCACGACTGTACCGTTTCATCCTCCACCTACATACCTACCTAATACCATATCATGTTCGAGCGACGACCCGATTTTGTATTCTTTTATATACGTTTTAATTACGGTCGAGGGTGAAAAGGAGGAAAAAAAATTAAAAATTATACAAAACGAAAAAGTGCACTGGGAAATGAAGCTTTCAAACCCTCTTCCTCTATTGCGTACGCACGCATACACACACACAAACTATCCACAAATCCCATCACGAACAGCTCTAATTACCACCGTGCCGCGAAAAAAGTTTTTAACGCGACGACCAAATAACACTGTATATACAATGTGGGTTTTATCAAAGTCCGTTAATTAATTAGCGGCGAAAGTGGCTGACGGGCAGCGTCGACGGCAGAGGGTTGCAGCATGAAGAGCAGAGTGAATATACATTATACTATATTTAAAAAGTGGATAGGACGAGACTTTTCCTCAATTTTTCTACACGTTTGTCCAGTTGACGCACAAACCAATACACATACAGGCTTGTATTTGTGTTCGTATTATACATACATATATATTTATATATATTTAGTATATTAATGTAGTATATATAATAAATAATATGTATAAATATTTATAATATATTATACCGAGCGCGTATATACATGCACACACCAAATATAAGGTTTTCCCGTGAGAAACCTTACGTGAACAAAGTCTCTTAACCCTTCTCCCAACCCATTTCTGAAACTCTCGTCGCCGCACCGTCACGACTATCACGAGTATAACGCTTATAATTCAAATTTGCGTTTACGTGCGCGACGTTGTACGTATATATATATAGGTATATACCTACCCGTCGCCGCCCCGTATAGTCATCTTAAGTTCGCGCGCGTGTGACGCGATCAAGGGGAAATTATGATAATAGATTCGGTAAACAAGAACAAATCCACTGGGCGCACGCGTCTTTACCGTGTGGTGGCGAGGAGATGGAGGTATACTCTAGTTGGGCGGAGGACACGAGGGGTCGACAGGGTATAATCCCTTGGTCATTAGACGGGTGTATCGGCGGATGACGGCGGCGTTTTAAGTTGCCCGGGGCCCAGCGCCAACGACATTCGCCCTGACATAACCGTCACTTAATATGCTAATTCGTCATTAATCCGCAATCTAAAGCGGTGGAAGGGTAGTTTCATCCTCCGCGCCCCGGCCGGTCGACCAGCCAGCCAGCCAGCCGGCCCGGAGTCTTTTGCAGTGCACCGCTCGTACACCGTTCTTCCATACATAAATTGTATGTATAATTTATATATATATATATATATATATATATACATGTTGTGTTGTGTGTACAAGAGAGATTCTTCTCAAAACCCGCAACGCGGCAAAACACAAAACGCCCGCGAGATAATAATGGTACAACGTGATGTTGTCGTCATTGTATAATATCGAATTAGTCCATCTCGCGTGCTCGTCAACATCGTCATAACGTATACATATTACATATACGTATTAATATGTATATGTTTAAAGCAAGATTAAGATTTAAATACACTCGTATAAACCATAAAAAAATTTTTCAAAAAAAAAAAAACCAAAAATGCTTTTTCAATGCAATATAACGCTCTTAAAAACGACCTACATTTTTTGATAGAAATGCAAGCGGTAGTAATATAAACAGCGGTTTAAATTTTGGCATTTTTAATGTAACTTTATCTTAACTCGAATAAAAATGCAAGTATGAAAGCGGTATTTCTTGGTATAACATTTTTTAGTTAAACGTTTCACCTTTGAAGTATTTTTATATATATATATATTAAATGAATCGTGTACTGGAATTTTATTGTTCTCAAGTACCAAAAAAAAAAAAAAAAAAAAATAATGCACTTGACATTGAAATCCAGCTCCTATTTATAGGAGTACGTGAGATCTTGAGGTGAATAATAATAGATATGCGAATATATCGTTAAAGGTGTAACTAAGATCATTAGCCGTGGCTTGGAATTGTCGGCGTACTATAGTCTACAGTACGTGATACATCGCGGTTTAGAGAAATTATGGTAATTAATAACAATTTTACCAAACTACGATCTGTAGTCGTGTTGCATTATGTGTATCATCCGAGCCGAATCATCACCATAATTTTGTAATAGGTAACTAATATACGTTTATAAGATTTCTACAGTTCATTCTATATAATATAATCATATTAGTCAGTTTTTCTGGAATTTCCCTAAAAATTTCAAGTGCTTCTAAAAATTCACCTATACCTTATGTATTATTAATAACCGAATGAGTTGAAATTTATTGTAAGCTATTATTAGTGTCAATTAAATTTGACTATATAATTTTTAAATTTTATTGGTAACTTATACGTGTAAAACTTTTAAACTGACAAAACATATTGATTATATTTAAAAGGACATTTTCAAACTTAATACGGTTTATATTTAAAAAAAAAAGTATATATTATAAAAATTTAAAAAAAATTTGAAATGCAAAAAGTTATAGAACTGGTAAAATATTTATCTAATACGTTTATACTACTTACCTGCAATCTAAATAAACAATAATAACTTGAACATCTTTTATAAGTAAAATGCTGGTCAAAGTTGGCTATATCTACAAATATTTTGCTATTATAATTTAATCAATTGGTACATTATAAAAAATGTTTGTAAATATGATAATAATTTAATATAATTATATTTTAATATTATTGGTGTTTTTATTTTCAGCTGAAGTTTACGACACAAGCGATTACAGTAATTCTTTACAGTAAAATAAGCTGAACACTAACACTGCAAATTGATAGTGCGAACTGCGAGATCCAAAAACTAACTACAAGTCGTAACGTCTCATTGCTGACTGCTTATCATCCGACTGATACTTTCGAAGTATGATTTTATGAAAACCATAGTTTTTCTAATTAAAAACTACGATTATGATGCAGGGTTTTTATGGTTATCCTGATCTCGATACAATAATAATTTGAAAAAAAAAACATAAAAATTTACCTTTTAGTGACAAAAACTGATTGGAATAATATTTGCGTTGACTCGATAGTACACGTGGCAAAGCACTGTACATAATATTCAGTTGTATAGGTAGCGCCCGACCGATAGTTGTTAACCGGCCATTTTGCCAGAATGTGACCGTCGGGCAGCTGCAATGACCCCGGAAGTGTTCGTCCAGCCCTCATAATGTCGTTCTCCACAGTCGGTACTTCGTACAATATAATAATATAATAAATCGCTGCGTGCGGTGGGGTCGTCGGTGTTTTCATTGACCCTTGTAGTCATCTGTTTGAGGGGTGGGGGTTGCGCGCGCCACGAGGGACCGACCCCTGCAACTATATAGTCGCTGACCAAAACACGTTGTCCCCATTTGACCCTTTGCCCGTGAATTTCCGTCAATAAACAAAAAGGAAACCAGTCCTTCACCCACCAACCCCCACACATCCTACTATACCATCCCCATCGTTACCGGTCTATTACTCGCTTACCTAGGAGTAGCATTCATATTATACGGCAGTTAGGGTTCTTCCGTATAGACATGTGCCCATAATATTAACGCGTTTTCCACGTCGATTTACCGAGTGAAAAGGCCGCTATTAAAAAAATTACAAATCGATTCGAATTGAATCCTTTACGTATGGCTCATGGGCACCGACATGTTAAACCGACGACCGGCTTGTTGGCCAACTAATATATACTAATATATATATACTATGTATTTTGTGTTAAACATGCGGTATAAAAACCATTGAATAAGAGTCGACAGCAAAAACCACGTAGGTATATGTTTTGTGAGTATCCGTAAAATATGACGACGATGAGTTCGTTTAACGATAAACTCAAATAGTTATGGTAGTAACCGTTATTATATTTTACCTCTACAACTATAAAATTACTTAGGTATTTTATCTTTCGTTCATATATAATATAATATTAGATGAGCGTAACTACATGAGGACATTTTATCGACAGAGTAAGTATAACCAAACATCCTAAAATATTTACGGTGATGTGTTATTACTTATTAGTTATTATAAAAACTGGTATTTTTATATTTCTAGTAGTATAATACATAAATATTTTTATAAACGATTAAAACGGAAATTATTTTCGCAACGACTTCAAGTCATACTATAAAAGAACAGTGAATTGCACTTAAAGTTTACTACAAAGCTAAATAATAACATGCAATAATATAATATTTTTTTACAGAGTACAGAAAATTTTCCTTTTCTATAAAATAAACGTACCTTTTTTTTTCATTAAAATATGCGCTTTTCATGAATATTATCAAGTAAATTGTAAGTAAACAAATATTGAAAATTACGTACGATTAAAAATACTACACTACCATAAATATTATAACATACGAGTATAAATATAAAAAAAAATAATATTTTTGTAACATGCTAGTTTTATAATAACTCATTATAATGATTACTTCATCAAAAACACTTATGTTAAACTAAAAAAATTAATTTCCATAACTTTGAACCTATATGTTTAGTTGAATTGATCAATTTAACATGTATTTTTATAAAAAGTAATAATTAATTAATTATTTACTGTTCTAGAAATTAGTGAATCGCACTGCAATTACATAATACAGCGCATTAATTATCCGGCTACATATTAATATATATTGAACGTTATAAGGATTAAAGAATATCAGATTGAAATAAAGAAAATTAATAATTATGTTATAGTGCTAGAATATGCTCCCCGTACAATATAAATTACAAAATTGAGCGGCGACCAAAACTGAGATCGCAAACGGTTTACACATTTACAAGTAAACGAATTTCGGTACCAAGATGAACAGAGCCGCTTCTTCACATTATATTATATTATATTATTATAGCATCTATATTGTCCATGCGATGATCCCTTTGGGTATTCCCAGCGCAGGGGGCAATTTTGATAACCGGATGCTAATGTTGACATAGTGATTGAATCTTCCTGTACATTCTGCTCTTCATCTGTCCCTCCTGCAGTAAGTCCTGCGTAGATCTGTCGTTACGACACACAAACACGCATATAAGGATGTGTATAGGTATCCGCGTGTAAACAACATCCCACCCTTGTGTTTGTTCGTGGCTCTCCAGAAATTACAAAACCAGAAAGTCAAACAGTATTATACGTAGGTATCATATAGGTATATTATTATACATACGTACAATTTACAATAAATGATATATATAGCACAATCTCTATATGATCCAACCAAAAATAAAATAAAATTAAAGCAAAAAGACTAATTATTTTGAGAAAATTACGTAATTAAGCCAAAAATAAAGCATTATATTATATCATAACAAAAAACAAAATAAGTATTAACAACAAAATATTCATTAAATAATTAAAACTGATTTTTAAAATTTTGCAATTTATAACGATATAAGATTAAATAATATATATTTAATAATATGCTTTAATTTAATTGTTACAAACTATACATATTAACAAACATATATAATATGATTGAAGATATGCTCCTACACTTCGATCAATAGCATTTTGGCTACGATTCACTGTTTTATGTATAAACCCGTGTTCGTTTAATGCGGCGTATGCCTTCTACTATGGTCCTTAATCTATCGTATATCTCCAGTTCTCTATATAATTCGTTTTATCTAAGTAATTACTTAACTGGTATAAAAATATTTATTGTTGAGACATAAAATTTAAAATAAGACAATAAAAATCGATTAAGTATTTAAGCATAAAGTATAATTTTATATTTTCGATTTTGGGATTATCGATAATGATAGATTGTTGTTTTCATTATAAGTACACGATCTCACAACCATATTATATTATATTTTTTTGGATAATCGACAATGCTGTGTTTCCATAGTATGATGAATTAAATCAATAATATTACCATGTATAAGTGTATATATTAAAATTAATTGGCGATTAGGTCCGAAAACGTTTGAATATGATCTACGCGGAGAGACAGTGATGGCTCTTGATGAAGAATATTACTTATCACGAGAAAATATTTCGTAGACAATTTGACATGCATGCGGTTATAATATGTTATTTAATAGTTATAAATAATGTGAATTAACAACAAGATGAAGTGTATAAATAAAAGTGGTTGGGTGGTAAATTTTGATAACCAAATTTTGTCAAACTTCAGATTATCTCAACGTCTATCCAGTTCGAAAAAACCTATCTATGACGTAACGGCTGCAATGAACGTTCTGAATAATATATACTTCAGCCTTTAGAATGTTTGATACTTATAACTTATAAGATTTCTATTCTCATACCAATCTCAATCACTTGTACAATGTATATAATATTTATCTATTAAGATAGGTCAGGTATGTCACAGGGTGTTTAAAAAACGGAAATCAATCGTTTTTATTTAGGTACCTTCAAAATACAAACTGCGGAGATAAAATAATCTGGTAAAATTTGTAAAAAAAATGAGGTAGTCAGTTATCAAGGATGCCATTGAAAAATCTCGGTTCCAAAAGAATGTCGCTAGTCAAAAAGTTTGAAAACCACTAAAAACCTCATCATTGTTTACTCACCTTTACCATAATGTTGAGATAAGAAGTGCATACTACATAATTAATATGTAGATAACTCCGCTAAGAAAAAATAGAAAATTTGATGGGTTACACACCATGTTCTTGAAGTTAAATGGAATATAATTTGTAACATAAATATAATTAATAACTATATTTTAAAGTCTTAATATACAAAAAAAAAAAAAAAATCAAAACTCTATTAACACAAACAAAGGATTGCAAGAATATACAAAAATTGGATAGCAACGTTATAAAAGTCATTCTGCATCAATCACACTAAATGTTACACACAACAGATTATTTTTTTTTTTTTTATTTAGTTGACCCGCGGCTACTAAGGCCATTGGGTTTTGTTAATGATTAGGTTAACATAATATTAGAAGAAGAGAAAAAAAAAAAATAATGATAATAATAATAATAATAGTAAATATAAGGAGAAAATGAAAGATAAACAACAAAAAAAAGAAAGAAAACAAAGACAAACAAACAAACAATAGTGATAATATTGGATTTTGATTTTAGATCTTGTTGAGTAAATTTGATCCTGTGACGAATTTGATAGTAGCTGATATAGAGCTGGGATCCGGGTTGAGTGCTGACGATAGTGATTCTGGAAGCATAGACTTCAGATTATATTAATATATTATACAATAAAATATCATAAATTATTTTCAAGTTTCAAAATTCATTATATTTACCTATATTAATCTGTGTTCTAACTATTGTTTTACATTATACACTATGTATATGTATGTATATATACATTGTATATACTATAATAATACGAGTATATATATTTAAATGTTTATAAGTGCAGTCACGTAAAGATGAGAGAACTAATAAAAAATAACTAATTTAATTTTTTATTCATATCAGGGTTAGCGCATGATGCTCACCCTATTCTCTTACATAATACCTAAATTTATCGCGTACCTACAACTTTACTGTTATAAAATGCATTTTATTTGATATTTGGTTACATATATTATATAATTACAAACTAGTATAATATTAAATAGGTCATTTGAAATTTAAGTGATTCCCAACTCAATTATTATTATAATTACTATTATTATTCTAACATTAGAAGTTAATTAATTTAACGATTCAAGTCAGTTAAATTCAATCGTTCTTTAAAACGTCATAAAATTATATTTGATTAAACAATACAACTGTAAAGTATATCATTCTTATTTGATTAATGAACGTCTAAAATTGTCGTGTAAATCAAAACGCTGTATAATAATTTAGTGTAGTTGTGCTCGAACTCACAGCATAATAAGAGTCCCGTTGATATAATTGGAAATTTCAAAACATAATATACATTACGAGTTGTAACGCACGTTGAAACTTGCGAGTTGCGAGTTCAATGTACAACTGCATTTTTTGTTATGGCTCGTGAGTCGTGAACAATAAAGTATAAGCCATTGAAGCAGAATCAAGATTCGAGTCAGTATATTATACAGATATACCTGTTTTATTTGAGGTAATATTATTTTTAATTTCCAGTAAAAACACAGACTTTTGTAGAAAACATTTTATATATATATATATATATATATCTTCCAATATCTAAATTAATACAGCTCAACGATTACAACTTCATTTGTATATAATATATAAACATCAAATAATATAAAGTATAAGAAAAATACAACTGAAAACATTATTGCAATAAGATCCAGCTCAGATTGAGTTTTAAAAAATTGAATTTCTAATCTTGTTATTTAATTAATAATACCATTACTAACTAAAATGTGAAAATAATCGATACGAAAATTCAACGACAAATAAACATTGTAGTACCGTTTAAATTGAGTTTCCAATAAATAAAATAAAGATTTAAAAAAAATGTAATATTTTATTTCTATTATACGTATAATCCCTAATCTGTGATTTTTATAACGCAAAACTCGTAATATGAATTATGAGTGTTATGACTATAGAATTGTCTTTAATAGTTCGTTTTTAACTTATTATTATATAATTTTAACAACATAGGTATTTGCCTTATTTACTTTAGCAGATATCACTAAAATGTTATTATGATATTATAACAGCATTTTAAACATTGGAATATTTAAACGATATTTGGTATAAGACAAATCTGAAATCAATTGAAGTAAAAATTACAATTGGCTATAAATAAATCTATATGGTTAACATATTTTTTCCGTCAGGGTAATAAGTTTTTTTCTAGTGATTAATAAGTTTTAAATGTCATATTTATGTTGTAACTTTTTCTTACACGCAAGAATGCCATGATAATCGCTTTTTACTGTGGTTTATAAATATTTGTTGTATTTTTTTTTTTCATTATTCACCAACTTTAGCTTATAAAGCCATTCTTTAGTTTAAACATATATTTATAAAAGTCTAATAAATACAATAATTTAAATTTGTTCAATAGAAATAAATAAATAATATTATAAGCAAAACAGAGAATATTATGCTAATTTTAATTGTTACATTTTTGTTTTTTTTTCTAGAATGTGTATAGTGTGCTCAAATTAAAATAAAAAAGTGTTTTATGCAACTTCGTGATATTATATAATATAATAATAATATTATACGACACAACTATATACTGTCTAAGCCACTAGTCTAGACGACAAACGAATGAAGTATAGTAATTTTCGACGGTTCATCAACTTACGGCGTTTTATGATACTTTTGTACATTTATGATTTTACTATACAATATTATCGTTGATAATTATTATACACTTAACTATTACCAAATTGAAGTAAGTTAGTTGTTGCACATGAAAATTAATAAACGCTATTACGTTACAAAATCGTACTCACGGTAGTAATATTTTGACGAAGCACGTGGGCGAATCTCACAAATTTTGGAGGTAAATGAAACAAAACAAAACAAAAATATGTATGTACATGAATAGGTAAAATATATATGCAGCAAAACAATTGTCTACACTTTTGAACCAAACCGGCATAAGTATTTGATGCGTCGAGAAGTGTAAAAACAATTCGAAATTCGAATTAATCTGGATTTGATTTTATCACAATACATATTATTGTTGTACAACATTAGTATTGTTATGGTATTAATATTGTGCACTAAAATAAACACATAATACTCGATAATATAATATTACCCATATTAAGGACTAATAATGGATTGTAATTGATATTTTGAGGTGGAGAATTTGTTTAGACTCTAATATGTTTTATAATTGTAATTGACTGTATATTATTAATTAGTCGCCTGTAATACAGTTGGTGTAATTAATTCAATAAGACAAATGTGAAAAAAAAAAAACATTTATTAAGTATAAAACGCGTTTGTGAAATGTAGTCGTTAACATTAAAAAAACAAAAACAAATAAATAATATTAAAAATGTCCAATAATACAAAGACATGGGCATAGTGCGTTTGTTTTTTTAAATTCTTATAAAAGCCACGTCAGATGTATTTTCGGCACTTGCTATGTTCGTCGAAACTTTTGAATTTTGTTTTTCGACCAAACAAAACTCAGCTATGTATTTTTAAAACCATTCTAGACGTACGAGTAGGTACTCGTACACACACACACACACACACACACACACATAAATATATACGATAAATACATATCGTTATAATTATAATTTTAAGAGAGCTTTTCCAGACCTACGCCTTTATGTGTACATATATATTTCAGTGTAATATACAATATATACATATATGTATCGTACAAAGAACGAACTGCACGCGGTATGGGGGTGTGCGAGTGGAATGAGACAAAGAGAAATAAACATGGCCGCCGGACGCTAACGATCCCTTAGGGTGTCTGTGGTCACCATAAATACGACCGGTCGACGCCCGCCGGCCCGCTCTACACCACCACATTCGAGTACACCCCACGCAATCTGCAAAGTTTCGGGTCCGAGCGGGTGGGCGAGCGGACTTCGCTACCGGCATCGCGTGTATATATTATATACGGAAATATATATATATATATATATATATATATATATATAATGTATATCGCGATTACAAGTGCGGAGCGTTTGCGTCCGGCTCGCGACTGCGGCCATTTTTAATTATCTTTTACTTTCATTTTCGTTCCCGCGTCGCCCGCCCGCACTACGTACGTGTCTTGTTGTTCGCCACCATCGTCCGCGCCGTGACCACCCTCCACCGTTGACATATAACATAATACACGTATATAAGAATAAAATATTGTGTGTGTGTGTCTGTGTGTGTGTGTCTGTGTCTGTGTGTCTGTAAGCGATCCACAGCCAAGCCTGGGTTTTGGAATTTGTTATGTAGGTAATCCCATACACCCGAGGACGGTGTTGTGCACTTCAAAACCAACTTTAAAAATTTTGAATTTTATTAAAAGAGGGGCTTAACGATGAGGATTTGTTGGCTCACGAAAAACGAATATTATTCATTTTTTTTTTTTGTTTTATATATGCTTGTCATCGGTTACTTAAAATAAAATACTCATCGTAATTAGATGTATAGATTTAATGCCTTTTTATATATTTAGTCAAAACCACCTAACGTGTTGTACAATATATGTGGTTTATTCATTTAACCGAGTTTAAGACAAGGAAAATCTGATGGCTTTATTTAGCTTGATTCGGTGACGCCATACAAATGACAATATTGTATACAAAATTAAAGGCCTAAAACGTATGACCCTATGCAACTCCACAGTTAATAATTGATTTTCATAATAAATCATTCAATAGATTTAGTAATAAGATCTGTAATGGCATGGCTACTTTTTAATTTTAAACATATAAATGTTGAGTATAATCTCATCTCTTAATTAATTATTACCATTGATTACAGAAAATAAAATTATGATTGGACCTAGTTGTACACTTGTATTTTATAATTGATTAAAATTAACCCGAATAACAGCATTAAGAAAATGCGCAGTTTAAAGAGTCTGTTGGTATTTGATTTATTCCATCCAGGAATCCAAAAACAACGAAAGAATTCTGTAAATATTATACTACATTAACTGTTCACTAAAATACTAATTTCAAATAATAATTAATTATTAGTAACATAGATGAAAAAAAATAAATATTTTCAAGTACTTATTTGCTGATTATTTTAAAAATGAATAACTTGATTTTTTTTATAAACTTATAGAATTAAAAACAGGCTAAAAAACTGTTCCGCAATGTACTCTTTCATTTCAAAAATAAAAATCAAGATAATCGGATGAATAGTTTCAAAGAACATGCGTTACAAAGATTTCCATTTTCACATAATATATACAAAGGTATATGCACTATATTGGCGCTTTCATTCCCACTTACAACGCGAAACACTCGTGTACATAAAGCAGGAGGATCTTCACAGTATATACCTACATAGATGTGCGCAGACGGCAAAAGTATGCGAGGGTAGTGTGTGTATATAATAACATGGCAAATATGCGAGGAGATCGCTTCAGTTTCGCAGGATATGTCTCTCGCGCAGTCCGATTGTTACGCTTGTACACTATATATATATTATATATACTACATCCTTTCGGTCTTGTGGCGAGGACGACGGGAAACACTTTTTCATCACTTCCCGGGCAAAAGTGCAGTTTCTACATTTTATACAATACAATACACATACATTCACACACACACACACACACATATAATGTATATACATATATGATACAAGAGTGTGTGTGCGTGTGGTGTGCAGACAACGACGGGCCCGTTGAAAAATGAACACAGCCTGAAACCGATTAATCAAATGACGACGAGGGTGCGGGACCCCCAAACTTCGCCATCAACCCTCAGTTGCGACTAAAAATCGTTTAAACACTATACGATCGTATATTCCGGATATAATACGTATATTTCTATAAATACTATATATATTACATATGTATATATATATTTGTTCAATCGATATGTACATAAATAATATGATGTGTGAGTATGTATATATTTACCTATAACATCGAACAATAAAATATTACAACGTATTCCGTTGTACTGTTTCCTAATATTTTTTACAAACAGATAGTTATTTGTTTCATAATATAGTTTATCGTATGTTTAAATAAATAATGATTAAACTGACCCTAGTTAAGTCAACAACATTCGGTAGTTCTCCAACAACGTCCAATGCACAACGAGCTTAACGATGTGTACTAAGGGATAATATTATTAAGTAAGAAAGTCCTACTGTTATAGCAAAGAGAATTCAAATACAAGACGTGTATTGTGTATCAATGAAAAAACAAACCAGAAATGCTCTAACAATGACTAACAAAGAATCAACACATTTTTTAGATGTATTATATTATTATAAAGTAATTGATGTCTGTTTTAATTGTGCTGTTAAATATTAAGTTATTATATTCAACAAGATAATATTAAACTCATTTAAGAAATGTTTCAACTAAGCATAAATTCATTATGATGTAGAGATCGGATTTTCTCAAAAATAATTTAAATATTTAGTAAAATACCTTACTGTTGTAATTTACTAATAAATATTATAATATATTTTATATACTAAAAAATACTGCACCTCTTACCATGATAAACCAAATATTTATGATTCTGCAGTCATTAAAGTTGAAACGATTTATCGTTGAGCTAAAAAGGTATAAACTTAGTATAACTACCCACCTTAATAGTATAGTATTTATCACTAATAAGTAAAGTTACTTTACATACCTTTATGTACATGATGATACTTTGTATTCCAGAATGTTCTCACTTAGCTCTAATTCATTTCCTGTTATTCGTGAATTATATCCCTGTAAACTTTTCAAAAGTACTTCAATTCAGTGAATTTAATATATTTATATCTATTAAATGTTTAGATTATGTCAAATTACCTACTACAGTCTATTATTTGCGAAATAGTGCACTTAATAACTATATCATTTATTTTAAATATTGGTTATTGATAATTGTAAATCAGTGTATAGTGTATACATAATAATTATTCCCTCTAATTGTTGCTGTCCTTAAAATATATTTCATTGTAATTAGTGTTGATGATTTAATACAGGTATTTTGATAACTACGATATTGTTTCGGTTATTCTATATGTTAGTTAAGTAGAATTATTTATCAATATTTTTCATTATTTTGTAATAAATATATATTTTATATTTCAAACTCTTATTAACTTTTTTACATCAGTATTATTTCCGTATAATGAGCATTATTGTTAAATACTATACTTCTAGATAACATTTAAAAGATTTTTAATTAATTTTATTTAAATACTTTTATCAAAAAATAACTCACCGAATACGATATAATATTTTTACTGTAAGAATAAAATCATTTGTTTTTAATAATAATTGGTATTTGTATATGCATAATATTTATAATATACTCCTTTAGTTGAAAAATAACCGAAATGATTTTTCAAATGATATCATTTTACGCATCGTTTACCATTTATACTATAGTAAGGTCAATTCAGGAATACCGAACCATGCATTTTGGCTAACACAAAAGGTCAGGTAATGTTTTTAGAGGGTGTTCAAAATCACCCTCATTGCTTATATTTTATGGTATTCATATATCTATTACGATCATATTGTTAAAATTCTAAACACCGCGTGACTTTTTATGGTACTATAAAATTAGAATCCCATTTTTATAATATCATTTTTTGGCACTAGGCTATCCGACTGTGTAAAAATACTTTTACACAGTGTAAATTTTTTACACATGCCTATTCTAAAAACATTTTTCATGTATAAAAAAGTTCTCAGCACATCATAACCATCATATTATATACAGCATGGTAGCGTATTATCGGACGACAAGATTTTACGAGTTGTGTATTATTTTTTGATTACTTTAATTTTAATTATTATATTTATCGAACTATTTTAATAAATTATTTTTAAAATATAAAAAAAAAATTAATTAATCCCCAAAATTGAACTGAACGTTTTGATTTTTTGATTTTCTTCTTCTTCTTTGAATCCCTGAAATTAACAACAGTTCTTTAGTCTTTATTTATTAATTGTTTATGGCTTTTTATTACAATGTTATATGTTAAATACGATCAATTCTAGAAAGACTATATCATTTTGATGGATGGTTTTTATATTTACTTAATAGCTAAATAGCTATTAATAGCTTAATTAACGGTTATTACACAATAGATTTCTTAATAGTTTTAAGTTTTCATTTGATTTTTATTCAATTATACTGAAAATTAAAATGTATCCTATAGTGTATCTTGGTATTTAAAGTACTAGCCAATAACGTTTGGCACAGACATTTCGATTTCTAACCAAGTTTATTAGGCCGATCGGACAAAATACCTAACCGATCGAATAAAAAAAAAACTTTGAGTAAAATAACAAATAAATCAACAAAATTAATCAAAGTCGCCCCAATTTACTGTATGAAATATGTTAATAGTGTGTTACCATTACATAAATATTGAGAAACATCGCAATAATCTTTAGTAATATAGTTTTGTACCATTTTCATCGGAATTTCACGTGTAGGGTATTATCGTATATACAAGACTTTCGACGTCATCACCCAACAGTTACACACGTGAAATGTGATAAGGATTATCCGCAGTGTATAGCCCTAGGACACAACAGCACACGCGTGAGCATTTTATGTCTATATATATATATATATATATATAATATATGTATATTGGTAAGTATAATACATAGATTCAGCGAGTGGTTTTACTTGTTTTGTTCCACGAAATTCTGCTTTTACACGGTCACACAACACGATCATCGCGAAGACTTATTTTTCGACCCTTGCGAAATGACACACGCATTATATTAGATATAGTATATAATATCTATTATAACTGATATATAATATACGAGAAGGGCCATCTTGTATCTCTTTTAAGTCAACATTGTACGATAAAGGTATATAAGACACGATGGACCACAATGTGCTATCATATTCACTGTACACTTAAGTTTGGATTTACCTTATGTTATATGCGCCAATCGATTTAGTAAATACAAAATTAAATTAAAAAATAATATTGTCAAAAAAATAGTATCATATTCATAGTGCAGGCCAATCAAATTAATGAGCTAAAGAAGCTCATTTTAAAGTAAATTATATTTAAGAACGTGAACACCACGGTAACGGGATAACGAGAATTTGCAATCGAGGCACGTAATAATAGGTATGTTGCGTTTTTAAGACTCGTATTTTAAATGTATAATGTTTAAGTAGTTTTAATGCCTAATACGAAATATCATTTTATATTTTTAAGTAGCCACAATACTTAGTATTATTCCAAATGTGATCTGTAACCGATTGGTTGATGGTTGTTTAAGACAAGGTTTAAAAGGTAAAGTAGTTCTACCAATACTTTAGGAACAATTCTGTAACTGGTTAATTTATGATCATTCAAGTTTAAAAATAAAGTAGAGGTATATCATCAAAAGATAAATATTTATATGACGTTTAGCATCTTTTTTATTTTTCACTCGTATGGAAGCAATAACAGTCGTAAGTATACATAAGTATAGTACTATAATACAGATTAAATAAATACGCAGTCTCGCGATTATAAATTGACAAAGCTTAATTTATTTTAATCAAGAATCTCAATGTGTAAATGTAATTGAACGAAAATAAGCTTAACGAATGATACATATAATTTGCAGATATGAATCAAACTTTTAAACTAATGAAAAAGTGATGTATTGATCGAAATTTGTTTTAATAAATATAAGAAAAAATTTCAATAGTCTTTGCTTTATATCAATACATTTTAGTGATATTGCATATTTGGGTGATCATGCATATTATACATTATATTAAGCTGTATACATATCAAACAAAATTTTGTGATAAATTGTCTACTATAAACTGTGACGCTTTACAAAGGACTATAATATTATTTTCAAAAAAAATCGCTGTGGTTTAACAAAGGATGATCTTTTCTATAAATCTCCTCGCAAAACTTTTTCCCAATGTCTTATAGCCAAAAGTTAATTGTTCAGTAAATAAATATACTATATAATATATAGTATGTATGTATAATTTAAAAGTGGCCAAAGGCGGGGAATATGCTAAATTGTCTTTGTTTGCGATGTGAATAAATACTGATAAATATACTCCAACAAAACTCCAAATTTAAACCCTCGGAATGTTGAGAAAAAAAAACAACTAAAGTTATACGGGGAAAAAACAATATTTGCATACAAAAACGGTCCACGTTACATCAAACAAGTTATTCAGGTCAATATAACAATGTCCTTATTCCCGCATTATTATTATGCGTTATTATTTACATTAAAAACCTATACCAGGAACCAGAAATTTACTAACAACTTTTAAATAATATCCGTATTTATCAAGTTCATTATATAATCAATAAAAATAATAATTATAATATTAATTACAGTAATAATAAAATAACAATACAAATAATTAATATTCTATGTTGGTATTTATTTTTTTTTACGATACATAATTATACTGTATATTTACTACTATAATAACACTGTAACGCCATAAATACAAATCAAAGTAAGAAAGAAAAAATTTAATATAAAAAATATTTACAGCTTTTAAAGAGCTATCGGTAAAAACAAAACAAAAAAAAAAACATGGTTTATAAACTTTTAACGTCGTCGCTTTTGAGAGAATAGTCCGTTTTCTCATTTATATATACATATAATATTCGATTTGAACTTTTAACGAGATATTTCCTCCGTATCCCATTACCTGTGACATTCTTAAAACATCCATCTCAACAATTTTTCTCGTTCAATACATACTAAGAATCTTCAGTTTATTTTCATACACCTTTCAAAAGGTGAATATTTTTTTTTTTTTATCCTTTTTCGAACTTTTGCCACGAAAATTTTTCAACACATAATTTTTAAAAGGCACAATGTAATGATTAGGGCTATGAATGTAATTCACTTAAAATGTTAATTTTATTAGTAATATTATAATACATAAAAAAAATGTTGGGAATAATGGTCTGGCAAAAACAAATCCAGCTGATTTATTGTGGGAGTATATTATATTTTAAACGTTATGTTATATAATTATAAAATAATAGAAATTATGCTGAACTAGGTAACTTGTGACATGTTAATTAATGTATATAGAAAATAAATAATTTTTCAACCAACAATTAAAAAAAAAAATAAAGACTACCTTTTGGTACACTGAAAAAAAAAAAAATTAAAATTATCTAAGTCACTAAATTTAAATTATTATACATTTATAAATAATTAAAACATATTTAAATATGTTTATAAGTACCTAATAAACAGATCAAGAACCACTAGGCAAAATCTAATTCTATTTTTGTTTTTGAAAACTTGTCATTAACTTTATTGTTACAATAAAGTTTAATACAATGTATGAAAGTATATAAAATGTGAACAATTACGATAAAAAAGATGACGCGTGATGTCACGTAGTTGTCAGCGTGGTTAGAAACTACTGTCTTATAAATAGAATAATTTGAAAAACATCGTACATATTTAATAATATTATTTATAATATATATAATATCATTAGCAAAATCTCAATTTTATAATTTTTATAATTTTTGAAGTGTAAAAATAATAGAAAACTAAATTTTTTGAAAAATTTTAAAGGACATCATTTCCCCTAAGCTTTCCTTGTATCCGTAATTGTATTCTGATGATTATAATATTATATGTATATTATACATCGCATGGTAACTAAATCACCAATTTTCAAACTTGTTGTAAGTATTTAAATACTTTAACATTCTGAAACATTTCATTTGAAAATACAAAATTCTAAAAACTACACTCCGAATTACACTTCACTGCTAAACACCGAAATGGATTTTTGTCTGTTGACTTTGTTTCCAATGAATTCAAACTTTATTATACACAATTGCCGTATCATAATAATATTTACATATTAAAATAAAATAAAACACCAAGCTTGACGGACATGCTAGTCTCTGATAGCTATCGTGAACAAGTAAGTACGTGTTTAAAAATGATAAGTAGGTATTTGAAATATTTATCAAATGGATGCGTTAATGTTTGCATTTGATTACTACCTATTTTAAATCCGTTTTAAAAGTATTTTGTTGAATATTGATTTATCTTCAGTTATAGTGTAGTTTGATGGTTGTAAGATGGAAAAGTTTAAAGCCGTAGGCGATCCGTCCGTTCGTTAAAACCGCTTCACTTGTATAACCGTACTAGGCCACCGTCTCGCCTTCCGGCTGCCCACGTCTGCATACAGCGAAGCGAGAGTTTTCCGAGTTTGCGGCACGCCTCGAATGGGCCATAAAACCTATTTTCTCGGAACATCAGGGGAAATAATCATACTGTCGTGTTTCACATTATATTATTATACGTGAGTACGCATTACAAGATGCAAAACGCGCACTCGACTGAACGAAGATATGTGGAGGGATGACGTGGTTAGCTTTAAAATTTTAATTTCGTCCTGTCCCGCCGCCGCGAAACGGACTCCGTGAAAAAGGCGTTGGCATCAGGACCTGCTGCTACTGCTGCAGGTGGCGGTTTTAGAGGATGTTTGCTGTAGTAGGTGGGAGGGTCAGGGCCGAGGATTTAATTTACAGGCTACCGTGGCCACGGGACCTTTCGTTCGGGGCACTGAACCGGGCGCACTATATAAGAACCGAAAAACCACAATTCCTCGCGGACAGACGCACTGGGAATATTTATATACATAGCAGTGTGTGCGGCGGGCGGCGGCGGCGGACAGACCACCACTACGGTTTACGACTTTCTGTCCGCCGGATAAGTCTCGGCCATTTGTTACACCGTGGTGCGTATCCGGCGCATCTCCCACGGGGAATCAAGGTGGAGGTTGTATTTGTTCGGGTTTCTATATTTTTTCTTTCTTTTTCTTCCCTTTCCCCTTATCTTCACCATTTCCTTTTTCTCCTCTTAGTTTTTGTCTTCCGTCGGTTCGCTTTTATTTCCCGCAGTGTGCGTTGAAAATAATACACATATACGTGCATATATATATATATATGAAATCGTATTTTCGTACTCAACTATAATATATTATTATATAGGTAGGTGTATATTATATATATATACATAAACTTTATAGGGAACCGATATTCTCCAAACTATTTGTCTTGCGATCCACTCTGCCGCCACCTGCATATCGCTCTTCGCAACGGTATAAGTCACCCGCGCTTGTATATGTATATATATATACTGTATAAGTAGTTCGTTGTCTCCGCCCCCAGCTCCTATGAGTATATTATTATCATATATGCGCCGCCCGATCGAAAACGAAATCAAAAGAAAGAAAAAAACACACGTACACATATCGCATCTATACACACATAGATTATGTACACATACATAATGTAGTACAAGTAAGCGCGCATAAAAAATGTAACCCGCGATTATTAGGGCGTTTTGTCTGTGTCGCCGGCGAATCGGTCGCACACTTGTCTCGAACTCGCGAGCGCGGAATCTCACCACTCCCGTTCAACCATCGATTACACATAGAAATATATATTCGGTCGTTTGTGTGCATACAATACCTACGTATATATTATTATATATACGTATGTATGTACATAATATAACGCGGCGACGAGGAAATGCACACGCACCGTATCTCTGCGCAACAATAATACGCGTACATAATGTGTCGTACACAATATACGGTACGTATGAATAGCATATTTTTCATGTGCTCTGGTTTTGCTCGAAGTTTGCGAAAGACGGTTTGCTGGTGTGGCGGAGCGGTGAACGATACGTTTGTATGGAGTGAATGATGAGAAAATTCGATCGAAACTCGCCGAGGCATCAAAGCGCACTAACAAATGTTTCGGGTTTCACGTACGCTTTCCGATTTCGGGTATATCGATCAGCGACCGGATGTGTATAATAATAATACACGTACGTATCACATAAGTATGTATAGGTACCTACTGTAAACAGGTAAATTAGATGTCACACATGCGTGTTACGTTATGATGTTTTTCGTTTTATTTATTTCACCAACCACCACGCTATAATATTATAGTCGCCCGATTATTTCCATCGAATTAAGTTCACGATGCGGTGTTATAAATTAAAAGTTTATTATAATAATAATTATTAGGTATTATTTTATACGACGTGCAACATAGTAATAATAATATGTATTTATTTACCAGTATAATTGAAATAATGTAACAGAATAACACGGTGTCGTCCGTCAATTAAAAACAAGTATATTTTTACAATAGACGTCACTAAAATAAAAACAAGAATCTTACACAATTGAATAAAGTAGAGCAGTGTTTTTCAATCAGTGTGTCGTCGAATAAGTCCGGATGTGTCACAAAGTATATTAAATGACACGAAATGTTCAAACATTTTTGTCACGATTTACAAAAAGTAATAGATATTTGATTTAATTCATGTACCTAATAATTAAAAATAAGTTATCGCTATTATCGACATGTCTTAAATATTTTATATTATCAAATTAAATATTACTTATTATTCGTATTGTTTTATTATTTGTCGCAAAATATGAAATATTTTAATAGTCTGTCCCACATAAAATAAAGGTTGAGAAATACACATATGTTCACATATGTTTCATGTTATAAACATATGTTCATTTATAAAAAATTGGTTTTACTGAGTCGTACATATTTGAAGCGATATTATTTATCAATTATTATATGTACATATACATTATTTATTATTTATTATAATTATGTATATGTAATAAAAAATAGGTAATTGAATTATAAAAAATCATTGTGTGTACAAAATATAATTTCACACGTCAAAAAATCCAAGTACACAATGAATTATATCTATGCGGCAACCAGCCGTGTATCTATAAATACTATAACTAAATATCGTAAATGAATTTTCAAAGCTTTAAACTACCATTTTTAAAATAAACACTGAATATTTTTAATTTTATATCATTATCCATAATATACATAACTATGTATATATTATTGGATTTGGCCGGTGTTGTAATTTAAAAGTTTTAATAAAAAGAAACAACAAAAGATGGCATAAATTAATATTATGTCATCGTTTTTATAAAGGTGGTTTCTTCTTGAAAAAAATAAAAAAAATATTATAATAATGTAAAACACATAATAAAAATTAAAACTCTAATCATATAAATGATATTATTTGTTTATGAATAAATTTCCGTCTATCTTAGTGCCGCATAATACGAATTCAACATAATTGAATTTGTATATTATATCCCGCAATTGTTCAGTATACGAGCAACCATTATAATGGCTAAGACAATGAGTAGGTCATTAAAAATTACTTATCATTCGCATTTCTATACATTGCATTACGCAACGACGAGAGGGTACGTACCCCGATGGTGGATCTTAGTTTTTATTCTCGTTATATTGTATATACATAACGTCACATTGTTACCTGTAATTTTAAGTGTTTTTTTACAAACATTTTATGATTCGTCCATTTGAACAAAAAAAAAAAAAAAAAAAATCAAACAACGAATTATTGTATTTCTATAATATTATAAATGTTTAATGTTTATATTGATTAATTATCACTTGAAAGTTTTCAATTTAAAATCTGCATAATATGTTGTTGTTTCTAATTTACTAACGGAAGTGTTCATACACTATGACGTGATGTAGAACGATAAGGCGTGGGTGCAGAGTGATCGTTTAAAAGTTAATTTTCCGATAAACAGCTAGGTTAGGGCACGTCATATTAATGATTGATGTGTAAGTAATTCACGACGATAGTCTATTATATAAACGGGAGTTTAAGTTATCGATATAACATGTACGTGTATTTGATTATGGACGTCGTTTTGCTTAAAACTCGACCTTTCCTGGTTGAACTAAAAACATTTTAAACAATACTAATCATTTTAAAATTAGATTAAAAATAATGTTTAAAAACTATAGACAATTACTTAAAAAAATAAATCACATTTTATTATTTTTTTTTTAAATATTTACACATGCATTTTTGCAAACTCATACCTAGTAATTTTATCAGATCTATTTAGTACCTATACGTTTTTTATAAGTTTTTTTTTTTTTGTCTAGATTTCACTTCATATAATATTTAACCAATTTATTATTGATAGAATATCACTATAGTTTATAAGTTAATAATTTTTGGCTTACATTTTTAAACAATTTTCTAAGGGTTTCAATATTATTAAATATTATATAAAAATATTTTCAATTTATTTATTTTAAAATTATTAAAATGTCTTTAGTCGAAATGGGTATTTGGACAAAATGTAAAAAATTGAATTTGATCAAAACTAGTTGTGACAGTACTTAAGAAAGCTTTTGCTACCGAACAAATTGTATAGACATTATAATATATACCTACCTTACTTTATCCTTAAAATATACATGTTAGGTCAATTCCCACTGGTTTGCGTAACCAATGGCTTAACCTCGCTGGGATACTAGTTATGTATAATATATATGCACCGTTTGTATTCAACTTACGACTTGGACATAAGAAAGCAGAAATAACAACAAGAGGGGCTGGTGAAGTCGCAGTGTTTGAAAACAACGAGTTGTAAATTACTTTAGACACGTGGAAGTGGCAGTCCGATATTAAATCGACGGCGAATCCTCAGCAGCAGCAATCGTGTGGATAAACTGTGGCGTAAATACAAAGGACGACTTTAATACTTTTGGGGGAGGTATAATACCCCGGCGGCGAAAAAGGGTTTTTGCATACCTACCTCTAAAATAGTAATAATAATAATAATAATACATAGTAGCTGCGAGCTTCATCAAATACCTACGGCCGCCACTGCGGCTATTATAAATATTTCGATATTGCGAATTCCGCAAACTCACTTTTCGGTATGTACACGATTATTCTTTTTACCCGTCTGCAATAACATATACGGCGTCCCTCGTCAACACAACAGCGCTACGTTCCTATTATATTATTATAGTAGCACGCGTGTCTGTTCTGTTGTTACTTGTATTGGAGTTATTTTGGAGATAAACTGTATAAATATATATAAGATAGAATATAATATCCATAATGTAGAGTAAGTAGGTATTTAATAATAAAAACGAAAACATAAATGACAATTTGGCAACACATTCATAACATTCGCATAACAAATCTCGTATGATTAATATTTGTCTTTATGATTTTTTATCCCTTTGTATTTTTGTGCTAATAATAAGAAAGTAAAAATCTATTATTTGAATAAGATGAAATTGTGGTGACGACACGTTAGAATTCACGTGCTATTTAAAAGTATTACTCTATTTAGTAAAAGGTCGATTGGACTAACGGTTATTAAATAATAACATAGTTTGTGTGTCTTTAAAAACATTGTAAATAGATAAAATATTAAGCAACAATTAATAACTATACTTATATACAGAATTACAATATCTTCTAATATGAAAAAAAAAAAACAACTAATAATATATTATTATTACTATTAAATCATGAACCTCAAAATAAAGTAAATAAAATATGTTTCCTAAATACTCGTAAAATTCAAAATAAAATATTAACCAGCTTGATCTCCCACAGCACCTGAAATATTGTCACTCTATTAGAATGACAATATTAATAATATTTTTTGTTGAATGATTTAGGATTAATTTAAAATGTAATTAAAAAATAAAACAACATGAACTAATAAAATTAATAATTTGATATAAATAATTTATTAAAAACAACTCAACAAACTTTTAGTATAATATGAATAATAAACTACACTATAAAAATTAAAAGTTTAATAAATATACCATTAAATCCTAACCTGGCAGTCATGTCGTACTTTTTTTTAATAATACAGCGGCTAAAAGTGCAATAATATATTGTATCTTGTAAGTAGTATCTAAACATATTGTCGTTTTAAAAGGCAAAATATTTGAAATCAATCAGCACTTTTCATGTTGGATAAATTGTATGTTTGTGTTGCGTATCGGATATAATTAAGTGTTTAAACATACTTCATACCATGTTCCTAGAATTTTAAGGCGTATACTTTTTTACGCATACATATTTTGTTTTAATAACATAACATGAAATCCGATCCAAATTCATAAGAAACTCTTATAATATAGTATTACTGTTTCTTACAGATTCCTATGAACAAATCTATTACAAAAAATTGGTATTTATACTATTTAATCATAATTGAAATAACGATTTTCCATACTTGTATTATTATAGACATTATCGTTTTGAATATTATTTAGGTACTTACGTAAATTTACAATGTAAAATGAATTCCTAATCGTGTCACCGGACGCACGAGTTTCACCCCAGCATACAGGAAATCTCGCAGATATAACTACGCCTTTGCTGCAGGAGTCGGAAAGCACTAAGGCCACGGGCTGGGCGTGCGGAAGCAGTAGTAAATTGCACTGCACTGTTAGGCAAAGTACGATATTATATAAATATATATACTTATATGCGCGCGCGCGTGTGTGTGTGTGTGCACTTATGTATTATTATGGTATAGTCGGTATGTCATCTCGGAATGTGGTAAGACAATTACGCCCCCCTTGCCATTGTGCTCCACCCCCTCCTAACCGTAGTCCGAAGAAAGAGCCCTGTTCGGTCCGGCGAGACACGGCTCTCTCCCGAATCGTATAATGTGCACCGTAATAACAATAATATATTATGCGCTCGTAAGACGCGTCACGGACAGAACAGGCAAAAATCTTATGGTGCCTCCCGTACGTAGTGCACGTCATGAAACGACCGTCAAACATTTAGACATATTATTTTTATGGCTAAGATATGAAAAAATAAAAAATAAAAATAAGAGATCTATCACCATTGTAATAATAACATATTTATTATTATTATCGTGAAACTTTGTTGTTTGATATTTTAATAGGTATACGCGCGCTATTCTACCACGCGCACTCAAAACTTTACGCTTATCTGTGATTCACAAAAAAAAAAAAAAAGCTTGTCGGTGAAAAAATATTCCTCACTATTATATTCTCATGAAATATTATTTGTTTATTATAACGATGAGAAATTTAATGATTAAATTACTATGAGCTATTTTTATTTTATTTTATTCTTTTTCTTTACCATTTTCAATCGAAACTTCCGTAAAGTGCATGTAGTGTACACGATTCGGTGGTTTCGCGGGGCATCAGACGAACTTTGTTTATTATAAAATATAAATAAAACTAGTGAATGATATTTCACGTCCTATGCTCTTCACGCCGTCCAATCACCCGCCGACCACCACCACGCACACTTTATTCGTCGAGAGGTGTTTAATAATAACGCCGTTGAACCCGTCGGGCGATGGTATCGACGATGGCGAACCCTTTGCCGCAACCAACAAAATAATATACAATAATTATAATGCTGTTAGAGACGAAGAACCCATAGACTATATTGGTAGGTACCACTCAAACGTGAGCACCGCAATCGATGAACGACACTCGGACGACCATCAACCGGAAACCCTTTTATCAGTTCCCAATTAAAACACTAAAGCAATGCACATAGTAAGTATGTTATATTGTATTACTATGTAAATTACGTATTCAGTGACTACTCGATAATATTATAATATATATAATATATATGTATATTACTATACTACATAAATTCTAATCCAACAGTTATTATAATAAAATCTGCCATCACGCCGTCATCGTATATCTAGTATAATATATTATCATTACATAGATTATTGGTATATCTACTTCATATTTAGGTATATACTATATACCGCCCGTTGAAATAATAAGCAATAACTAAAAATTTTAAAAAATTAACACTATTACAAAATATTGTTTATTGGTGATTGTAGCGGCGATGGAGAGAATGGTTTATTTTACATACATTTTACAAGATTGAAGTGTATTAAAACATTCAGACAATCAAAATGAGCTCTGTGTATCAACATAATACCATATACTATATTATACCTGAAAACAAAAAAAAGTTTTTGTATAAATTTTCTATTATAAATAATAACGATTTAATAGGAAGAAAATTTCTTAGGTAAATTATTACCAATAATGATCAAAATATTATTAGGTTGTTTTGTTAAGAAGTAAACAAGTTAAAAACTAAAATCAACAAGTGTGTATATATATATATATATATGGATTACACAATTATATTAAACCTAACTAACTTAGATAGTTTTATAGATTTTGATTCTTCAAAATAAAAAAGTTAAGGTTTAGCTTAACAACTATGGAGTATCCTAAAATTTAAGAATTTAAAAACATTGAAAAAAATGTGCTTGATACAAAATACAAATATCAAATATCAAATATATACTATATAATTTTATTTTATTATATCTATTTCTAATCTCAAAACTTGTTTGGGCTGGTTACTAAGATATCGTTAATATTTAATAAGTGACTTTCAAATCTATTATTCAAATATGTAACAACTGTATCGAGAATATTATAAAAATGTTCTAATATTTTGTGAATTAATAACTGATAATTGAAAATTAGTCTTAAGGATTTAGAAATATTTTTTTTTTTTTGGAAATTTTTACAAGATTTTTTCCAATTTATTTGAAAATGTGACAATACATGGCAAATCATTAACAAATAATTGAAGATTTATTTCTAAATGTTTGATAATCATTATTTTTTTGGTTTATAATGGATTATATAAGTTTTTTACGTATTTAAATTTTCATGATTTATGTAAATTTTTATTCAAGCCAATAGCAAAAACTATATTTAAATATTAAAAAAATTAAATAACACTCAATATTGATTTCATACCTGTGATAAATCAAGATGTATTCTCTAAACTCTTAAATCTAAATTATTTAAATTTTGAAATTACTATGACCTAACTAACGACTTCACGATTTATTTAAATAAGTATACATTTTGCAGTTAAAAGAAAGTCTAGAATACACGTGATACTGTGAGTGAACTTTATACTAATTACCCAAACACAATTTTATATATCGTTATAATACCATTGCAATATAAGAAACCTTACAATAGTACGATAATTTATTTTATTGTTATATGTCTACGCATATTAAAATGCATGTTCGAAGTACCACAGTCGTATAGGAGTGAATAACCATTTCTACGGGATCTCACGGGATATTGATTAGAGAACCTAAAAATTGTGCCAAAGTCCTCGAAAATTTAAGCAAAATAGGTTTTATACGTGAAATTAAAATAATATACAAAACACTTACAATATAATATGTTAAACTAGTACAAAGTATAAACATAATATACAATTTGTGGTTTGGTTTTGTATGGATGCATTTTATAATAATACATAATTATGAGATGGTAGATTTTGGCTTAAGTTTTCGGAGTGACTAGATTGCTTTGAAAATATTTACAACTAAAAACAAAGACATAATATTATAGCTCGTTTTCCACCTGTGAATCCCATCTCAGATCCAAATAAAGAAATATGATTTTATTTTATATTAGGTACACGGCTGTAGCTTTATACGTTATTATTATTTTTCGCACGCATACATACAATGCGGCAAACAAACGAAGCGTGTAATTGATATATATACATATTTAATATAAATTGTAAATGGATTTTAAAAAATAAATATTAAGCCGTGTTCACTGGTTGGTTTGTTTTTATGACTTAAAAATGTTGGCGTTTTACTCAGATAATCTCAGATAAGCTGCTTAAAAAAATTAAAGCCGTGAAAGTTTCTGCATATTATGATATTGTAAATGCTGTATACGAAATCAAATCATTAATGACTTCCAATTATATACTTGGAAGTTGGTGTTTTAATCATCAAGCTTTTTTTTTGTAAATCTGACTTTATGTACTACGATAAACAGCTGACTTAAGGCTATACTTGCAAATTAACTAACAAACTTTTATTCCGACCGTTAAGACTTTTTTTCAAGTAGAAAAACAAATAATTGACCTGATCTTGTATTATTAGAACACTGGCCAATTTTTTCAAATTGTTTTCCTTTACCCGTATAGATATTGTTGGATGTATTTTGAAATACAAAGCAAATAATGGTATCTTGTATATCTATAACATATCTATAGTAAGAAAGAACGAGCAGTACCTACCTTAAATACACTTGTACACACTATGCTGTATATGATACCTAACCTTTTTTCAAGTTTATCGGTCATTTATATATTATGTATTAGTATATATGTGAAGAAAATTTCATTTATGGTATAACATAGGGTACATGATAAATATCTATGTTAAAAATAGTACAAAAATCATCCTGTTTGAAGTTTATCGGGACATGATGTTCGAAAAAGAGAACATTTATTCTGAACACCTAACCAAGTGATGAGTGTTAGACTTACGTACCTATAGATACCTACCTACCATATCTATTTATGTGCAGTGTATCGCGCTTTTTAACCACTACTCTCTCCCAGTTACAATGCCTACCGTACCTGCAAACTGAATGCAAATAGACCACTCATCGTTGGCTCGCAAATGTATGTTCGTATACTAAATATTATTATACGTACATTAACTTTGGCTTTATCACACTGCTTTAACCACAACAATATACACGGCATAATAATAATAACATTATTAAACTCTGCTGAAGCGTGCTGTAGCAGTGGAGGAGGGAGTTGTGCAGACTCGCGAGTGTTTATCATATTATATAACACGGTATATTGTATATTGTTATGCATCAACGTACCTATATACATAATATAATGTAGGCCAAAACAACCGGAGTATTGAGATAACGTCTTAAGAAATAATTATTTACGATTGCCGGTGCCGAACACACAGGTATACACATACGCATATAATAATAAATTGATAATATAATATTACGTAGGTACATAGTTAGCGATGAGTCTATGTACGAATGTTTCAAAACATTTTAATTAGTTAAGGTGCATGTACGGTTTTACCGTGGTACAAAGTGGTCACTATGTTTTGGCTACCACTCTACGTCTCCTCGATTTTAAAAATACAATTATATCGCCATTTGTTCACTCTAAACCAAAACACAATGTTTGACGGTTCATCGATATCGACGATGAGCGTTTAAATAATTATTACACATAGTTTTGAATCTCTCTCTCTCTAGTGATTTAAAAACGATAAATTGTGAAGTGTATACATTATATTGAAGTATACATCTATATTTTTACCCGTTAGCGGTCTAGTGTTTGTTTTCCTCGATTGCGCCATTGCACGGGCGACGACCACCTACCTCTAAATATAATAAGTACGTAATAATAATAATAATAATATGTAAGCACACGCGTGTGCATATTATTCTATACGCGTTATTTGCACGAACACACCGTGCCCAGTGTATGCGCGCTCACGCATTCAAAGCACACGATGACGCCGAGAAAACCGTCGTCGTCCTTTACAGACACACACACACACACACACACACACGCAATAATATATTTCAATTAAAGTTTCCCTTTCCCACGCAAAGTTATCAGCCATACGAAGGCGAGGAAGACGACGACAACACGACGGTGACGACGGCGACGACTACATACACATCGGCGCCCTTCTTCCCGCTGCGGCAAATAGTCACGCGCCGCGTCGGCGGATGTATTCGGTCGGACACGCAGTAATGGCACGCTAATTCCTGTATTCGTATTAAACGGTGTTAACCCTTTTGCGGTGGTCTTGGCGCCCTGGTCTTCTCCCTTCCCCCCCTCCGCTGACGCCGCCCCGACACAACCTCCGAAACAGATAAGAACTTTGGCGACGACACAACAATAGGACCATCACCAGCAGAGCACAGTACCATATACTTACACACTCAGTAATCGCGCGCGCACACACACACACACATATATGTATATGTGTGTGTATATAAACACTCACATTTTACATATTATACGCACACTCCACGTGTATAGTCTTCCACGCACCACCCCCCTCCCCCACTTTCTTCCACTCGTCCGCACAAAACTCAACTACCCTTTTTGTGCACGCCGCGAAGAAGAAGTGGCGTTCCGTGACTTTGGCTAGCTATAGGTCGTCATCGCCACCTCCGGTTTCCTGCCAGCGCGGCACCGCAGCGGCGGGTGGGTTTTAAAACCCTTTTCCGCGCCCGTCGCCATTAGCCTAATGCAGTGCCCGGCGATGTGTTGTATATATATATATATGTGTGTGTGTGTGTGTGTGTGTGTATTACACTGTTTGTGTGCGTGTGTGCGCGCACATATATTTATTTTATACGCGACGGTTACGGGGGCGTTCGCGATAAATCGCGGGACGGGTCGTCGCGCGTTCCATCGTTTCGCCGGAAGTCACGAGATTCGGGTTGGAAGTGAAGTCAGTGTTTTCTCCGTCGTACACACACACTTATATATATATATATTATGCGTGCCCCTCGAATGCCGCACGAAACTGTACACGGATGCATTCACTTGTTTGGACGTAAAAACAGACCCGACCTGGCCGTTTTCGCGCGCTTGTGCGAGTCGTGTTATACCTACGCTGTTATGTGTGTATATAATTCAGTTTGGTCGTTTTAATTAAAAATTCATCGCTTTCGGCGCTGCAGAAAACGTTATTATTATCATTATACATATTACATAAGACATTACGCGCGTAAATCGCATTTGAACGTTAATCTAAAACGCGTACACACGCATCTGCTGTAAGTGTGTGTGTGTGTCTGTGTCTGTGTATGACCGCCGCCCGGAGTGAAAAAACTGCGAATGTAGCTACAACCTACAACGCTTTATTGCCCAACACCTAACACGTCATGCACCCGGCCGTCACATTATAAAATATATTATAATATTATTATGGGACGAAAAAAAACACGCATACGATCATTGTTGCGCCACGCCGCGAGAAACCGTTTCGTAACGACAATGTGGTCGAGTGTGAAAACTCAATAATAAGTTTCTCGAGAGTATTAATATTTTACAATAAAGATTTATCATCGTTACGCACTATTATTTCACAAGATTATCAACTGCACATTTTGTGTGAAATCCGTTGGAAATGCGTTGTTCTCGGGCAGCGTTACGAGTAATATTGACTTGTGAATAAATGCTCTGCGTGTGTATAGAAAACCTCGTCTGTGCCTCCGTAAATTTTTCTTTTCTTAACAACAACAATAATAATATTTTATTTATAGAATCACGATTATAACGTGTTTTATTATATTTGTATTAATTTACACAGCTAACTAAGAATAAAAGCAATTACAAGTGTCAAATTATTTTAATTTTAGTTTGGAGTATTTATAATCAATTCGGATCGTGTAAACATATTAAAATTTAAAAGTGAATAAATTGGATAGTATTTTTGAAAAATATGGCAAAATAGTACATAATATCGGTCCATACGGTACAATTTCGATAAAAAAAACTCTGTAAATACGTAGTAGATTATAACCTAATAGATGTTCAAGTAGATCCACTCCGTCCATTTTTAGGTAATAAACACATAATAGATTGCTAAACACGTGACTCAATAGCGAGACTATATATCAATGATGAAAAAATTGTTTTGATAATTTCAAACAATAAGTTTAACCTGATATAAATGCCGTCGCTATATCTTTCAGACAGTTTAGATCTTCGTCGAGTGGTAAGTCGTGTTCTTTTCGTATTTCAACACATTAATATTATTATAAACCATGCGCATGATTCGCTATAATTTTCAATTTTCACAAGTGATTAAAATATTAATAACGTTTGCTAATTCAATGGTAAACACTGCTGGACACGTGATCGTGCTCCATAAGCCGATCCTATTTATGTACACTAAACAGCCAATCGAAAAATTTACCAACGTTTCCCAACACATACGTATGCGCGTAACCTACGTGTCATATATGTATTATTGTGTGACCACAGTATGATGAGTACTCGACGGAGCTTTGACAACTGTAGTCTAGCGCATTAAGTGCTGATTGAATTTGCCTAGAGTGAGCACCGACGCTTATAAGTCCTTGCTTCAATATTAAACTAAAATCACGTTCGCGACGAGCGTAAGTTATTTGAATATGAGAAAAAAATAAAAAAACCAATCCACGTTGATCGATCAGAGATTAGTTTTGTTTGCAAAACATTAATAAAATTATTATTATATTAAACTTCAACGTCGTGATCATCTGTATAGGAGATTAGTACATAACAAGATGAATTAACATAGTTTTCTTAATACCTACACAGTATATTTTACAGAAACGTCATGACAAGGTCCCATGATTTCAATACAAAGCGTATTATTTTTTGGATAATCTAGAACCACGCATTTCAAGTATACAATTTATGTAACATATATTTCAATGGCGAAACTTGTATTTTGTACTTTTTAGCATTCTCAAGTAATTTTATTAATTTTTAGTGCGTATATGTACGAGCATCTTATAATATAAATTAGGAATTTTAAGACCCTATATCAAGAAATGTTGTTTTAATATTATAATATGGTTTAATAGTTTCTACATAGATAAAGTAATATTTAAAAAGCCGAAAGTCTAACAGCCGTTTTCTTATTGCTTGCGTTATGTCATATTTAAGAGAATTATTATTGCTTTGAAAAGGTATTTTAAAGGTATTTTAGTTTTTAGAACATTTAAATCTGAACCCTAGTCATGATAGCTGATAATAATGAAAACGAGTTATTTATCATAATATTATTTTATTTTGCGTTTATTAAATCGTTATGTTATATTGGTGGTAAGTTATGGTACCCATTATAATATTTTAATAGTATTGCAACAATAATAATTAATATGATACATCATATATATATATTATATATATATATATATATACCTGTTAACTAAGCCATTTGTATCATTTTTATGATAATGTTATATTATTATTCTATTCATTGAAACATTTTACTTGCGATAAAATTGAATTTACTATTGAGTTGGTCACGGACGCTTGTCGAATGCAAAACACGAAAGTACAACAATAAGTAATAACATTATTATTATTAGTGTCAGAGCCGTCAAACTTCTATACCCTAATTTATCGACCGTCGACAGGCCCCGCCGCCACGTAACTATATATAATGAATAATATTTGAATACGATTTGTATATTATTTTTATGATACGTATATATTATTTATTACGTTGCTCGCTATTGTTGTTGTTTTTGTTTTTGTTTATATAAAAATCTTAATACTATTATTATCATAATTTATAATGGTCTGAAATTCAAACTTAAGATACCGTTCCACGTACCTCTTTTCGGATAAATTGATCGATTCATAAAATATACAATATATTATAATATAACACTATGACTATACTATTTCGCCGAATCAATTATCCCGGCGACGAAGACGAGTAAGACGACTGTGTGTATAAATAATAATGTAATATGTATACAGCCGTTAATTACGCAGCGTTATAAACTTTGTTATTAAGTCGAGCGGAATAAATTATAAAAGTCTCGACCGACTTTTTAACTCGTTAATGCACTCACTTCACCAGGTAGACGTGTGAATTATAATTTATAATTTATATTACCGACGCCGTACACTTGTTGCTTGCAAAAAATATACACATACACACATACCTACATTATACTATTATGATGTGATGTTAATGTTTTAAAATATGTACAACCAGACAAGAAAATAATATCAGTTTTTTATTGTTTTTAATGATTTATTTATTTGTTTTGCTTCAACGAGTGAAAAAACTTAAAAAAAAACTTTGTAATGCAGTAATTGTGATGAAAGAAAACAATTTTAAAAAAAAAACGAAAGAATTGAATTTTATATTCTTATTAAACCATTTAACTCTATAAGGTTATAACCTAACATCAGATATTTATATCTTTTTTTTATTGTTATAATAAAATATTTGTATTTATTAATTTATTAAAATAGACGCCATTCGACTTTTAAAAACAATAATTTATAGCAGTACAAACTACAAAATAATAGATCTTATGGTAAGTAGTAAATTAAATAACAAAAACAAGATTTAACAAAATTTATTGAAATTACGTATTAAATTAATGTTAAAATTATAGTTACAATTATCTGCAAAATTAATACGGTTTGCTTGTAAGTAAAATAAACCCTTAAACCTAGTGCAACTAGGAACACGAAAATCAAGTCGTTCTAAAAAGTGGAGAGCATCAATAATTTCACCAATTAGTCCATTAATAAAACAGCAACTGAGATATTATGGCGTTCGGATAACGATTTAATAGCGACTGGAATCATAATCGTTTCCGTAGCTATCCGTAGCAACTGATTTGATACATAAAAAAATAAAAAATAACATTTAAGTTAATACACCATAACATTTGCTTCAAATCGATATTTTTCATTCATGGTGTAAGATGAATGTAAATTTTAAATTTCAATAATAACTATTAAGTCAATATTTTAATTTAAATAATATTGAAATCGCATAAGTTATTTTAAACTTACTAAATATACGAGTATTAAAAATTAATTGAACACGTACAATTTAAAAAAAAAAAAATGTGTGTTTCAGAATATTAATTACAATAATATTTCGGTACTGTAATTATTATTAAAATATTCTAATTCAAAAATTAATTGTTAGTCGTTTGATTCTGAAATGATATTAACGATATAGGAGCCTGGAAACTAACCTTTGCTGAAGATGTAAATCAAAAGAAATCGCTAAGTTAACTAGTCCATAGACATCAAATCCAAAGGATGTAGATTTTTTACGCTAACTGTGCTAACATTGACATTATAATATAAAAGTAAATTTTAATATTATTATATATAAATAAACATAGATAAATTATACAATTTGTAGGAAATGAAGTTTTCGAATGACACGACGACAACGAACGTCGACACTCGACATGTCAATATTATTATAACAATTAATAATATCACAATATAATACAATAAACTCGTCCGACTTACAAAATATATAGATTTGCATTGTCATGAGTAGATATATACTATATAGCCATACAGGTACATATCTTACACGTGCAACACAATGACTGTTGGTCGACTTATCGTATAAACATATCACATCAATAAATTAATTAATGTAACAATATGAGCGCAAATATTTGTGTTCACGTGAATAAAAGACGTTAATTTCACGAACAATTATTGATGTGTACTAGATGTATAGTGAAAACAGTCGCACGGTTAAAAACGCATATAACTCCTTAACAGAAAAAAAACCAATTTAATAGATATTCAGCATAATTGATTATCTGGCGTTTAAATAGTTACCATCACTGCACTTTTTATATTAAAAATAGTGTTTTGATGTCATATAATATATTATATTACAATTATAACTAGATGTTATGTATGTAAAAGACGTGTTTATTTAATAACGTTTTGATTGTTCAAATAATTAAACGATAATTTGGTGACAAGTACTGCAGTTGAAGAGGGGGGCGATAACTGATAAGCAATATTTTAACCAAATAATAATCGAGATAATCATAAATCAACACCACAGGTATATATTAGTTGCATCAAGTAATCAAAGAAGTTGATTATTTTTATACAATTTGCTATTCAACATACCCTAAATTTGAACTTAAAATAAAGGAGTCAAGAACTAATCACCGCCGAATGGACGAAATACATTCCATATATACGTGGTTCCTAAATGATTTATAAGTGTTTTTACATCACGTATCCAAACCTAAAGCAAACTACAATATAACTAGACCCCGAGAACATGATAAAGTCGTGTGATGCTATAACAAATGATTGAGAATCGTAAGTTGATTTCCAACACTTGTATGGTGTACTCGTTGTATGGTTTTATTTTTACAAATTATTTTAGTTATTTAAAATATTGAATTATTACTAAATTATACTCGGGCAAACACAAAGAAAACGCGGAAGCATTACATTTATATTTCCTCAAGACAAAAATTTTAAATAATTAAATACCTAATGTTGTTTTGTTTTATATAGCCCTTTCAGCATATTATATTGAAAGCATATATATATAATTTATCTATTTATATTGTGATCTAAAAGCTGGCTAATCACTATCGCTATTGTTAAAGCGATAATTAAAAATATAAAAATTACTAGTATAGGTATATTATAACGCGTGTCCCGATGCATAGAGGAACTATTATCAGGTATATTTTAAGGTATTCAATAATAATGACAACCGTAATAACACTATTATTGGGTTTATGACGGTACGGCGGCGTTGTCTCGTCCGCCTACGCGTTTATGTGACTACACAACATAACACGCCTAATTATATTATATATTATTAACTATGTGCATAATATGGTATTATGATGTATATATTTATATTGTATATGACGAATTATATCGTACTTTAATTCACGTAAACGATCGTTCAATTACCGCGCGATGGGTATTAAACCGTAATCGCGGTCGTGGTAATCGGGGACGTTTTGAAACCTGGTAATTCCGCAGCTCGCGCCCCAGGATAACGGCCCACGGCGTAAGTGCGCGCATCACAATATTATTATTATTATGTCATATATTTAAATCGTTCACGACGTAATTCGCAGACCGTTTAAACTCGGTATACATCAGTGGGGCAGTCATTACGCGTATGATGTACCTGCAGTAAATAACGCTACAATATTTGCCGGGATTTAATATTACACCAGAGGATCCTAATTATTGTCTTACATCCTCGCTGCCCCGTCACCCGATTCACGGAGGGTGCGGTTTGGAGCACGATTTTAATGATCTGACCGATCACGATTAATGGTGGCCGAACTTATCGCGGCGTAGACGAGTCTCGACGACGGTAAAGATTTAACGATCGGTTAGGTTAAGAGCTTAAGACTTGCGGCGCGCGCGGTGTGTGTGTGTAAGTGCGTGCGTGTTTAGACCTCGACTTAGTCCCCTCCTCTACACTCGTCGGCGCAATACCGTTTTCTCCCTAATACCTTCTTGGTGATCCTCTTGCAACGTCTCAACACAATACACCATACGCGGGAAGCACCTAATTTTACAGCCCTCGCGAGACATTACTACCATAATTAATAACACCCTACTCCACCGAAAATAAAGATCAAGTAAGAATCTATAAAATTTGACTTTTAGCGAATCCATTAAAATTTTTTTTTTTTAAACACATTTTATTTGAAAACGTTTTTATATAAAAACGATTCATTATTATTAACTAATACTTGTAGAAGCTACTGGATATATAAAGCTCTATAAATGATTATAATCAATAATAACTCAATAGCACGTACAAGATTATACTATCATAAGGCGGCTGAGCTAATAATAAACTAGACGAGAGATACATTTTGCAGAAATTAATTTTCATGAAAAAAGAGACATTTTTAAGAGTAGTTGTAATTTCTTTACCTATACCTTGCATGCACAATTTTATAACCAATCCTAACCACTACCAATGTATAACGAACATATTATGTTTTTGGAAAGTGCATTATATGCCTAAAGCAATAATATTGATAATGTAATTTTATGTTATTTTTAAGTATTGTCAGTGAATACAACCAAAAGCTAAAGACGTTATCTATTTCAAAAATCAACTTTACCCAGAGTCGACCGTAAGTTCAAGGCATATTTAAAATGTCAAATTATATCATAACATGTTAAAAGCACTTCATAACAGTTTTAATTTAACTATTATTTTATTAATCAGCAATATAATATTATTTTAAGGATTATGGTCTTACTTATATTTATCGTTATATTATTCGCACTTCATATAAACGTCAATAGTTTGGATATTAAAAGATTGTTTTTTATTTGAATCGTATTTATATTGAAGTATACCTAGATAATATTAAAAATTAGAGTATAATTTTTCACATACCGAAATTTCAATTACTATAACGTTGTTAATTATTTTTACAGATAAAACATAGGGAGCGATATCACTTGACGTACAGTAAAACAAAACATTTTCATATTCTATACGAAAAACTATATTTAGTACCTATAAATATATATGAAAACATATCGAACAGTACTTATTCATTGTGTGGTAACAATAATTATATAATAATAATAATATAGTCTTAGTTAACTCGGTTATCGTCTGGATGTCCACGATTAACCTAACGTATACAGAGTGTTCCAAAATGATTCATCCGATTACGAACTGATATAGTTCGGCAACGGTTAATCGCAGGTTAATGACCAATGTATTAATGGAAAGATTAGATAACTAAGTTTATTTTAAGTTATCTAGTTGTTAAATTCGGCACCGTAATCGTTAGTGACGTAACTTAATTAGTTGTTATCGAAATGTCGACCGAGCAACAAAAAGCGTTTTGTGTGCTCCGCTTTGAGAAGTTTTTTTTTTTTTTTTTTTTTTTTTTTCTCTGGGGTTACATAAAAAGCATTGTTTATGTACCTCCCCTTCCAAAAGATTTTGACGAATTGAAAAGTCGCATTACAGGCGCCATCAACTTGGTTACAGTTGACATGCTTCAACAGGTTTATGAGGAATTTGAATATCGCTTAGATGTGTGTTGTGCAAGTAAGGGGGGTCACATTGAACATTTATAAGCATTGTACCTAAAACTTAAAATAATCCATCAAAATTTAAAATTAATTCTAACATGATTAATCAAATTTTACAATAAATATGATTTTTTTAAATCGGATGAATCATTTTGGAACACCCTGTATATCTTTAACGGTTGTCTTAAAAACGGAAAGCGTCTGACGTAAAAATTATTTCAATAAATTTAAAGCAAATACCTTTCTATTTTATTATGCGAAGCAATATACAAACATCGCGCAAAGTCTCAGCAAATGTTCGCGGTCTATAATTTATATATACAGCAGTAATAATTGACACTGATTATGCAAAACCGCCTTCGTTAGTTATTAATTCATCCGCACAGCGAGACGATTTATTTTAATAACTATTATACGATTTTAAATAAACAACGGATAATATTACTATAGCTTGTAATATTCCCGTGGAAATATGACTGTGTGGTTGCGTATATCATATTATTATAGCGCCGCAATATTATTAATAATATAGTTCATGGTTTACTGTGGTTTCCGTAATTTAAACTCTTAATAGTACCTGTAATAGAGTATTAGAATATAATGTGTATTGTTGATCGAACTATACAGTGTTTGCCACGAGATATTTTGTATATTAATATAATATAAACATCGCAATTATAGTTTTTATGCATAAATATATATAATATATACTATAACTTACGCAGAAACTTAGGCCGGATTGTGCAGAATACCGAGATAAGCATAACTTATAAGGTGCATTTTAAATTAGATGACTATAGCTTACGGTGACAACTTATCAACATTAGAATAATACGTATGTTAATAATAAAAAAAAAAAGTTTTATAAGGCCCATACATACAGACACACCCTAATATTATTCAAAGTGGGAAAAATAATGAAAAAAAAAACATTATTTAATTAAATTAAACAAACATTAATAACGTCAAGTTTTGAATTGATAATAAACAAACAATATATTTAGACCTAAAACTTTAAGACTAATATTAATAAGACGATATTAATTTAATTAAGTTCAAAAGAGTGAATCTTTTTGAAGAAGTTAACTTTTGGATCAGATATCACTGGATTAGGTATCACTGGAAACATATATAGTGATTGCCTAAATTTCAATTCCTTTTTTAAACAATAATTACATAATCATTCAACATTTTGTTGAAATCTAATCATAAGTATAATTCTATAATATTACAGATTAGCTGTAATGATTTAGTCAATTGTATTATTACGTTATTTTTTGTCAACTAAATTATTAAACAATACAAAAAATATGTATTTGTTTTATGTATATAAATACAGTGGAACCTCGATAACTCGAATCGGTTGGGGGGCGAAAAAAAAAAATTCGAGTTATCGAAAATTTGACATACAGAGGTTACACATATGATATGTTATAACTTATAAAGTAGGGGCCAAGACATTTTTTCGAGTTATCGAAAATTCGACTTATCGAGGTTCCACTGTATATATATTTTTAAATCATTTTATACAGCGTAATTAAACAAAATAAATAATTTATTCATTATTTTTTTAGATTTATAAAAACAAGATTTAAAATTAAAATTTCGTTTTATTTTCAATTAACTAAAAATATTTATTACGACGGAAATCACATTATAGTTACACCTTATTGAGTTAATTATATCTAACTGGTCGACTTATTAATGCCCTGTATCTTTGATAATATCCAATACATTACCAGTATTAAGTACGAACCCCAAAAATTCACTGATTATTTTATTATCAAACATCCGTCTGTTCCGATACACGATCACAATGTATTGTTCTATTGCCCTCAATAAGTTTATCGCATTATATCCACAACGTGCTTGCGCCGTGTGACATCTGACACGATGTCTCCAAATCCCAATGGCTTTCGTATAATATTATAAACGTATGTGTGCTTGGAGACCGTTTGCCAAAAGGAATTGCATGTTTGACAATCGAAAAGCCTCTACGGCAGCCTCGTCCGACAGTTTCGAGTAGGCGATGGCGATTGTGTCGGACCATATATATATATATATATTTATGCAAATAAGCGAACGGACGTCTACCGCACCCCGTCCGTTACGCCCCTTTGAGCAGACTGTGAAGACAAAACAAATCAAAAGCGGACCATTAAGACTACCCACAAATCACAATACTTACAGTAAGTTGCGCTGCAGCTTTTGTGAGATTGACTTACACACGCCGTTCCCGTATAATAATTATATGCACACGCGACTTAACGCAGGGGCACCGTGCATGTTATTAAACTTGATCATTAGTCGACACTCGCCTTTGATGGACTTCGTGTGCGGTACTCGAGCCGCATATAATATGAGATATACTGCAGCTACAATGCGATATTCAAACCTTTATTTTGTAGATATAACGAGTAGGAGCATTTTGAAAGTACTGAAATTCGGCTAATTTGTAGGTGTGTCTTACCAAGTTATACACTTTATCATCTCTCCTTTTAACCAAAAGCAAATTAAAAAATAAACAGATTAAAACGTGAATATAGTGTTCACGAAAAAATGAAAAATTAAAGCGCAATATAAAAAATATACCTAACGAGTACCAACATTAACTTCAATAAACTAAATTATGTATATTACTTAAAGAAATAATTAACAATTAACTACACCTTTTTAGAATAATGTTATTTATTTCATCATATAGTAACGAGTTTTCCGAAAAAAATATTTTAAATATTACAAGGAATGTTTTATATTCTCTGTAACTTTTCCTCTTTATATTTTTAGACAAACGATTGTTCAATTAAATTAAACTATAAATTATTACTGATTTGGTATAATAGTAATGCTGAGGTAATATACGTATTCTGTCAAACGATACGAAAAAAATGAAGTTTTTTTACTTAATCTTTGTCTTAACTTATTTTAAATTTTATTTCAATAATTATTCACATCGTATGAAATATATACTATATAAAATTGTTTTAGTTTTTAATCATAACGATGTCTCATTTGAAAGTTATCAATTACTCAGCCATGTGTAAACTATCTTTTCTGTTACGTAATAGCAGTGATATTATATTTTATTGTAATAATTTTCTTTACCCTTATTATCGTATAATTTACTTATATTACGAGTTAAAATATTTCGTTTTCATATTCTTTTGAATCACGTAGAACTTATCAAAAGCACATAAATTTAATAAGTGGTTACAAAACTACATTTCGAGGTGAAAAAAAAAAACAACATCGCGTGGGAACGATATTTCATTCGTTTCACGCATATACCTTATAACCTAATTGGTTTTACGTATACCTGTTATATATTCACACATCACGGCGCGTAAACGATGAATTAATATTAATAGAATTCCAATATTCATTCCATTGAATCCGACTGCAACGAATGCACGTCCGCAAGACCGTTTTTTTGGCGGACGGAAAATAATATTTTATTTTAATCGTATAAAATATCTATTTATTTTAAATCTCGTTACACAGTAAGTGGGCAAGTCCTGCTCGTGCATCGTCGTTCATCACACACGGATCGCGGCGACGTGACATATTATTTCCCAAGATTTCTCGTCGCAAAACGTTTATTATTATTATTATTATTATTATTATTATTATCACATAACGACCTCGCAATATTATATTATAATATGTTATATTTTATACTTTACGCCGCGCCTCGTAACCCGCAAAGGTCTGTACAGTGTAATCGGTTTAACGGTCGGCAACGACGTAATATAATCCAATAAATCGCGAACGGGGCCGGAAGTCAACTAGCGGCCGGTAAACGAAGTCGATTTCCTCCGCGTCAAAGGACCGACCACGATCGGTGCTAGCCGTGATTGCATCGTTGTGTAGTGCAGAGGACGAACTGGAGTCAGAGAATTTTCGCAGCGACGTCGATGCAACGGACCTAATCAATATCGTTTCATTAAATTACGCAATCATTTACACGAACATATTATATTATCTAATTATTGTAAACATTTATCTATCCCTTCTTCCCCTGTTCGGATACTCGCATTTGCATTATACATTATAAGATTCCGGTGGTGGCAGCAGCAGTCCGGCAATGTCGAATTTTCCGTTTCTCGCATCCGGTTTGATAATAATCAAACGAATTACGACAACAAACATCATATACATATATACGTTCTCCACATCCGTATAATCATTCGTTAGTCAGACCACCATGAAATCTACTTCCGGCTTTGGTAATGGTTAATAGATATACCGGGTAGTTTGTTGGATTTACCTATTTATTTGACGCAAGAGCCAAGATTGGATACATTGGTCAATAGTTTCTGATATGAAATTTAAAAATTACAATTTACCTAACGCTCAATACTTCATAAGTTTTTGAATTTAAGCGAAAACTTTTATTCTTTACTTTTTATTATTTACTTACGTAAACATTTTACGTTAACGAATTAGTTAATTTGTATATTTGAAAGAGGTCGTGTACTAGTGTCTGTAATGTATAAAAAAGTTATTTTTATAAGTCTATAGATTTTAATTATAACTGCAGTATGTAAGTATGTGGCTGTCGAAGACATAAGTATTCGTCCTAGGAAAATTATTTTAACCAAAATGAATAACTACATAAGTACATAACTAATACAGATTTTACTATATTTGATGTATCTGCTGTACGAAAATGTATTTACCGTGCTTGTAAAAAATCTCTTCCTTCAAATCCTAAATCTGTGTCTGATATTCATAAAATATTAATCGATAAACATTTTAGTACTTCTAAAAACAAATATTAAAATTTGTATTATTAAATATTATTTAAAAAAAATCGTACAAATGACTATGATTACCAATAGCTTAGAAATTTAAAAAAAATATATGTATTTAAATATTATAAATATACCAAATATAAATTTGGTGCAAATAGACTGAACCCAAATAAAGAACCACTCTGTTTTTCGGTGTGATATACCTCTATCGACACTTGAGTTACCAAGAGACCATGAATTAACCGGTTTCAGATCGGATTGAAAGAATACAGGTAATGTATGACTACCTTCGTCATTTAAATCTTAAATACTCAAAGACCGCAAATCAAACGGTTTCAGTTCCGATTGAAAGGAATACGATAGAATAATTGCGTGGTTACTTAAACAATATATACGATTATTGGTCGAAAACAAAATTTATTAAAAAAAAAAAACATTGTTAACAAAAATACTTCTATGTCGTCCTTTCGATATCATCGAATACCTCGACGACCACGGACCGACCAGGACTACCCAGATTGACCTGAAGTCTCCTGCACTGTTGTTTGGTGGCGTTATATATTGTACAATTTTTGTTTCCTCAGCATATCTGCTTCATAGGCCTGACCTACTATAATAAAAATATCTTATTTGCTAATAAATAATCCTTCCTGTATTATTAAAAAAATAAAAATAAAACAAATAACATTGACGACTATTTACATTAAAATATGACAGTCCCAAAATGCTTTTTAAAAAATGTTCTCATTTTTTAAGATAACATAAAATTAATACAAGTTTTGTGTATTACATGATTTTTAAAATTCATCTTTTTTGTTTTTATTCACAGCTAAACTTAAAATTAGAAAAAGAAAAATATGTATGAACAATTTAAAGATAGACATTGTATAACTTTTTTTTTTACAAAGGGAAGGGGAATAATAACTGTTTAAGGACAAATGATTTTTATTTATTGTTCTGCGCAAATGATTTTGAATGAAAGTTATCATTTTTTCAAAACCTTCCCAGATCTTTTCATCAATATTTTTATTTTCGTGTGCTTTGCTTCTTTTCTTTTATTCCTGCAGTGTTTGCTAATATTGAAAGGTCTTTGACCTGAAAAGTTGTCTGATTTTGATCATCATATATTTATTTTTATCCATTTTACTTTTATTAAATGTAGGTGGCTATAGTCCCGTGTTTCTATTAACTCAATGTCTTCGTAAATATTATTATTTCTATTAATTATTTTGTTGGAATTTATATTAATATAGTTGTGATTAATGTTTTGGTCTATTATAATATTTTGATATATTTGGTTTCTGGTTGTTAAAATTGTGTTAATTTGGTCTGATAATGTATTTGCATTAATATTTAAATCGTTGTTAGTTTGTTGAAAATTGTTTAGAACTAATTTGCAAGTTTTTGTGCTTTTGTTATTTTATTCTGTACTCGAATCGCCTAAATTATATTCTACTAGTAATTCTTTAATTTCAATTTTATTATTATATGATAATTGTTGAAAATGGTTTTTTTCTTTTTCGGATAAAGTGTTCTCAATGTTGTCTAGTTCTATGATCCCTTTATAGTATTTTTATAATCTAGATCTCAAATCGTCAACAGTTTCTGTACTTTTTAATTGTTTGGATATGTATAAATTAATAAGGTCTAGATTCTTAAGTAAATAAATATCAATTAATTTAGAAGTTTTTAAATTTGCATTTACAAGATGTTCATCATTCATATTATAAATATAGATTGGCTTTTTAAAAAAAGATGTTAATATTATTTTTTATTAAGGACATTGATTAAAATTGAAAAATGTTTATAAATTAAAAATGGTATGAGTATTATTAACTGAACGACAAATCTAAATTAGTATAACTATTTCCGATCGTAAAATGTTTATAGCTATTGTAACTTATAATTTTCTATACTTCTGTTGACTTCAGCTAATTCAAAAAATATACAGTTATACTTTAAGTAATTTAAATGTTCAAATAATTTATTAATGTTCTTTAACATAACATTTAAATAACAATCTGTTGTACAATAATATTGTTAAGTTTTATTTAATTGTGTTTAGCCGCTACTAAACAGAACATCGAACGCCATGATAGTATTTTAATTGTATCATTTATACATTTCACTACACATACACACTTTGATATCGCATTAAGTATTTAAATCGGCCATTGAAATCTTTGTAACCAACTTCTAATCTATTTACTAGTACATAGATATACAATAGTATAATAATTAACAATTATTCTGTATTTACAAAATCAAAATTAATTAATTAATATTCTCACGTGTCACTAAAAAATAATTATAAAACAAAATTATTTTTTTACATCGAATACACGTTATAGTTACAGGGTGACCTTCCTTATTTCATTTAGGCAACCGAATCGACACCTGTGCTCGTAGCCCATTATTACTAACACCTGGCGCATTACATAATATTATTTATCTATTTACAAGTACAACGTTGTGCATTTAAACAAAATCGTAAGTCAGTGTACTATTATGTTTTAAACACTTTGGATAATGCAATGACATTTTATTTTTGATTTATTCAAGTTAAATTAGGTACGAAAAACCCAAATAGAGGAAATTACATAGGTATTATTTTACAGATAATAGTTATGTATTTTCTAAGAACAGAATATTGTCAATATTTATTATTTAAAAATATCTTAGAAATTGTAAATGACGTTCTTTAATACTGGGAAAATTGTAATTAAGGACAACATTTATGGAAAGGGTACAAAGGATTCGTGCTCCATATTTTCTGCAGTATTTAATATGTATAATGATAATGATATTTATCTATATGCAAACAACAATTTACTATTTATTCAATTTTGCAATCTGCAGAACTATTTTTTATCGTTAACTATTTAAAATAGTTATTGGCGGAATAATTTTGAACGTTTGTGATTTTAATTAATATTTATATTATTTTGTTGTAGCAACCTCTCCCTCTCTACCATCATCATCATCATCATCATTAAACGTTTCTAAATACACACAAGGTCATATAGCTCAATTTAAATAGCATTCGATATTCTATGTCAGATGTTTGAAAATGAAACGATTTTTACATTTGCCTATTCAGGGTTGTTGGTTTTTTTAAAATTATAAGTAGCTAATGTAACCAATATTAATAAATTGTCATTTTTAACTAATTAACAATATAATATTTCTTTTAATATTTAAATTGGAAAATGTCTTATTACAGCATATTCGTTCTTAGTCAATTATTTTGCCACATTAAAGAATAATTTTCGCGATAGAATAATACCCGTATACCCCAAGTCTCCTTTTAATTACACCTGGGGGGAGCGGGTCGCCTGTGACTTTATATTAAGGAAATTATCTGACTCCTCCACTTGAAAAATTCCTAAATACAACTTTACTAAATTGTAAATATATATGTATATATAACTCAAAAGAACGTTAAGTTTACTGAGACAGACGTAAACGCGAAATACGAGTAGGCATGGTAATTTTAATAATTATGATAAATATTACTTTGTACTGTGGAAATTGATGACAAAATTACTTTCGAATATTGAATTAATGAAGTGTGGACTGGCGCCAATCTGCCAAGTATATACAAACACTTTATACCAACGAATAGACGTAGTGCTATCATGAAAACTGAGTACATAATATTATAATGTAGCTTCTGCAGTCGTCAATAATTATAAATACGCACGCACAATGTCAAACCGGTTCGATTTTTAATTCAATCATTTTTTAGTGTACTCTTTATGCATCTGCTTTATTCATAATAAACGAATTATTTATGTTTTCTCAAAAACACGGTTCTCAGCTATAACAATAACCGTGTACGATAACATTATTCCAGTGAATAATGTAACTTTAGACAATATGTTTTTTTAACCACCAAAAGTAATTTAATTTTTAATTTATTTCTCAAAAAATCAGTACTAATATTGGCACAACAATCGTACAAAACCCATTTTTAATTACTAGTAGGTACACCATCTGTGAGTTCTTTTGCATGAGCGTATTAAGGTTTACGCGTGCCGATAACCGACCTATAGTCGTCTTCGTCTAGCGAGTAAAATATCACTGTAATCGTAGCACGGATAACATCAACGTTTAACTTAATATTATAAAATTAAGCTATAATATTAGTTTAAACACATTATAATTAAATTTTAATATTCAATTATTGTTTTTTTTTTTTTTTTTAAAACGACGTTAGAAATCAACTGTTCAATAATATAATCGCAATCTCCGTCGACTTTGCGCGTATTAATAATGAATTACAAGTGCGTTAGTCAATCGGGTCGCAACGTCGACGGACAAATAATGCGTACACGTCATTCCGGAAAAATCCACTCGAACACTTAATGTTATTTTTGAACAATAGTGCACACACGTTATTAAACTGTATACACACGCATTATATACAGTATATCAAATGGAGCACTCGATTAAACGCTGTTTCAGGTGCAGTCGTAAAACAGTTTGTACAACAGTAATAATATTAATATGTCCGCAAACTTTTTAATGTTATCCGTCACGCGAATTATCGGTAACACCAGACCAATAATAAGCTACAGGCGTCGTTAAAAACAATAATCATTAATTACCTACGCGATGGCTACGTGGTCGGTGTTATAATACGCTTAAGTATTTTATTAAAATGCGTAACGCGCCACTCGATAGAGAGAAAAAAACAGAGTTTAAAAACGCACTTCTTGACCCAAACGTAAAGAGTTGCAATGTAATTGTGCCTACGACTTACGAGTGGCTTTAAAGCTATGATAATAATATTTTAACGTTATTCGAATAATAAGTCCGTGAGCAAATTTCTCTGTAATATTTTTTAAAAACATCGTTTATTAGTGTGTACACAATAATATTATTTACAGACGACGCGACACTATCGGTATCTGGCGGACTATATTATGATGTTATATAGTCGACCGAAACGTTAGCCCGTGAACAAAATAGAACATCGAATGGCTATCAATAATTGCAACAAAAAGATTTATTTTATTTATTTTGAATCGAAATTCTATGAGTATTAGGTATATTATAATTATCATTCCAACAACACATAATAATACGAATCATGTGTAAAAAAAATTACTGTGTGTACTGTGATGACTTCGTTGTAAGCATATTATTTGCAGTGATAATAAATTATCAAAAAAAAAAAAAAAAAAAAGGATTTGAGCATATCGGAATGTTGTGTCATTATGTATTTATGCATGAATTGCATCAAGTACGAAATTCACTTTTACGCGATGATAAATTTGCATGGAACATAACCAGCATGAATAAAATATATAGCGCAGACAACAGTAACAACACTTAAAAATTACATTACTTGTACATATATTATTATGATAGGTACAAGGTACTCGAGAAATTATTATTTTTCATAATATATTTTATGTTAAGATTACTATTCCATAAGATTAAGATTATGCAACGTGTTGATATGTATACGATTAAATTTTATCCAGATCTACGTAACTAAATTATTCCGAATAAATCATTGTTAACAATCATACCATTATAAATTCCAAGTTTAGATATTTAATTATATTAATAAAATACACATTTAGGTTTCTTAATGTCTCGTCGTTTTTTAGTTGCCCCATATACTTGTATGTCATATCTAAACCTTAAAATGTGTATAAATGTTACAATAATTCAAATTTTAAAATACTTTGGTACATACATTTATTAGTAAATTGATTCTCTTATTTTTTTTTATCATACACTTTATTTTTTTTTTTTTTCATGAGCTTTTTAAGAAACCAAAATATAGTATACGTCATGATATTTTTAATGACATAAATTTTTCAAAACAACAATATACATCGAAGCACTGTCGAAAATATTATGTACGAGATTATCAAACACAAAGTATTCGTTAAAAAATGCTAGTTTTTGCTACAGTGTATAAATGAGCACCGTTAAGTAAATTAAAGGTTATTAAGTTAATAAACAATATAGACAATATGTTAATGATTATAAACTGTAGAGTCAAGTCAACGTTTAATGTTATTATACGAACGTTTAACTATAATTGTACGTAAGTTAATAGTTAACAAACAGCTAGTATATTATTTAATTCTAAAAAGCGATTTAAATCAGTAACCTAAAAAGAAATGATTTAAGCTTTTTATTTATTAACCACGTGGGGTTAATATAAAGACTTGATAGTACAATTTTTATTTATTTTTAATAATATATAGTAATTAAATATTTTATTAAAAATGCATTCTATAGTATTCCCTTTTATTGCATACTATTTTTAGTTATCTAGACATAGTTGTGTCAATTTAATTAATAAATCAAAGAATATTTTCTTGTTTATTCGTATGTAGAATTATTATAATATGTTATATCAAGGAGAATAATAATAAAAATAATAAAAAATTGTTTAATTAGATTTGACTACAGCTACACAGATACACGTATTAACACTATTAACATAATTGTAACTCAATGTTGTATTATTCAAAACCTAAGTTGATTCAATGGATTCTAGTTAAATTATTGATTCAACTAAAAAATTAATTAACTAGTTAAATTTGAAGGTTAAACAATTTTACTTTTTTCTTGTAAGTTCAACCACCTTTGAATTTGTTAGGTAAATTAATACATTTCGTATTCCACGTGCATGCTTGTGTCTACATAATTATTAATTATTATTTTTATGTCAATGGCATGGAAATTATACTTTCCCTAAATATACAATTTATCAGATATGAAGCCGACAATAAAATAGACGTCGGTTTTGGAGACGAAACTGAACTAGCTGATTTTGATTTAAATGAATCAGTAGATCACCTGTCTACAAAGACGAGTGCATCGTGGGGTGCAATTGAGTCCAACGTTTACGTTATATTTTCAAAGTTTAATACTGTAGAACTTAAATACGTATGCTGTGTTGTATTTTTCATTATTTCAAAACGAATATTTCAACGAAGAAAAAAATAATAACGATTGAAAAATATTAAATGATATTACAACAATACGCCATAGTCGTGCTGCACTGCCGACTGCACTTCAAGCATAAAAATCATAAAAACTATTATACGTAGTGTTATACATTTTTGAAATTCCTAGACGGCGAAAACTTAACGTCGACAATAATATGTGTGCGTTTACTATATTATATACGTTTAAAAACGAGATACCCGCTGTGTCACCGTACGTATATTATCATAATATGACCAGCTCGGTGCAGCTCACGGATAATGTGCTGCCACGCACAGACGACACAATATTGAAGCACTTAGCATAATATTATCTCAATTCTTAATGCGTTATTATGTACACACGATCAGTATAGACAACAATAATATGTATTATTATTTAAACGGCGAGTCGTTTAATGTTATGACGGGATTGATAACCGTGATTGTACTACATATTTGCGCAGGTAATCTCGGGATTCCCGCCCTGGACGTATTATTGCCGTGGTCCATTATCGAACGGGAGTTTAGTGGAATACGAATTATCTGTTTGACGACGATTGTTCGTGTTTTTTTGCATTATACTTACGTATTGTTATAGGGTACACGCTGTACGCTCGATAAATGTTTTCGTTTTATCGGGAGAATCACAGCTTTGGGAGCTAAACTTCCCTTCCAAACACATACAACTCTACCCTGAAAAAAAACTTTTCTCAACAACAAATAAAAATACGAGTGAATCGAAATAACTTAAAAAATAATTACCTAGCTGCGCATAATCTTAGATTTTCTCGTGCAGAGAAAATTGACGTAATAAAATATATGATAATGCACATCACTACAATTAGTAACAATAGCATGTTATACTGTATAATTACATTTTATACGTTAAAATAAATATTGTCTTCCGTTGTAATGTCCATCGCTTAGCGTAATATAGACTCATCATATAGCATACGCTTAACTAATATTTGCTAATTATTTTGCTATTTTATAAATACTGAAAAGTATACATTGTTTTGATGAATAACGAGGAATAACAAAATATTTTCAAAAATTTAAAGAAGAATACAACTATATAATATAATAGTTGTATTGCTTTTAACTCCATAAGTTTTGAACTCTCAACATTTTGTTGTGTGTATTATTTTTATAATGTTTAATTCGTTTTGAAAACTATACGTATTGTTGTACAATGCAGTATGATAAACTATATTTTTAAACGGATTCTAAAAAAATATTTAATAATTAAATAAATAATGATCTTAATTCGAATGGGGTAATTTTTTTTCAAGTTCTTGTTACTTATTAACTATTATGATATTAACACATCTACTCAATTCTCTTTCCTCCAAATTTTAAATGTTATGAAGTAGTAGCATATAATAAATAAATAATAATTTATTATTTAATAATAATAAATAATTTATTCACACAGAGATTACGGTATAATTCTCGTTTTATTAAGTGAGTACCGATGATTGCTGTTAAAAAGTAACCGATATAATATCTACGATAAAGGATTTTTTTTATTATTATTGTTATTAATCAATTCACACGATAACGTTTTACAAGTAAATTATATTAATTTATTTCCTTTTCATATTGGCGAACTTCAGTTTAAACTTTTTTTTTTATGAATTTAGTTTCACTGCAGGTAATACATATTGAAAAGACCTTCTTTAAGCCGTAAGTTAACTTTGAATAGCTAATTTTTATTCTATTTAATACTGACTTGTCTTTTCTATTTTTGTTATTGGTAGCCTCTATGTGTCACTTTTCTTTTGTTATTTTTTTTTTTTTTTATTATTTTGTTAAGTTTTTGATGTTTTTTTATCCATATTTTTAAGGATTTTATCATAATATGTAACATTATGTTATGTATATTTACTCCTCTCTTACGGTCGTCTTTTTGTAACGGTGTTCTACGTTTCCTGCTTTTCCGTCGGCGAACAATCACGTGTCTCTGTAAAATTATATTATACTATTATTGAATGACAGTAAGTTGGTTGTTGTTAAAAATTCGAAATGCTCGCATAAATTATACAACTTATGCAATTTTTATAATCGCGGTTAAATTGCGTGATAATAATAAATAATAATCACACGAGATATACGCGCGTTATTAGGACTAAATTTAATAATAATGTTAATAATTTACTATTGGTCGTCGTAGGTCAGTCGAGTGCCAATGCGTGCATATTACACTCATCGTATAATATAATACAATAATATTATTATCACTATTGGTTTATACTTTACAGCGCGATTACGATAATATGACGTTCTCGTTATGATATCTGTATGGCCAGCGAATGCGCAATACGCGCATAATCAGTGTATATAAACCTACAATATAATATAGGTACCTCATCTCAAAGTAAACAAAAACGTAGGTAAACGTGCATTTGCCTCTAGTTCACGAGTATATTAAACGTTTATAAGCACAGGTATTTTACATTTTTTTAGTGTTGTGGTTTGTATCGGTATATAATATTGTAATATATTATTATGCTATTTGAGAACGATTGATGTTAATTTGTTGATGGGAATTTTCTGAAATTATTTTTTAGAAATATTCTATAATATCTACAAATTAATTCATCACAAGCAATTATATTATAATGATATTATCTACAGATAGTTCGATATTATTGAGGAATGTTTTCAAATTCAAAAAAAATTCAGGATGGTTCTGTAAGTATCTATACTGTACAAGCTACGGTTTTATTCTTAATATATCGTTTTAAGATTATTATTTAATTTCAATTTTTATTTTACACTTAGGGTTACCTACTAACAGATCAGATTTCATTTCGAAGTAAATTATAAAATGAATCAGTGGTGTACGTCTCCTGGCCTAACCCTGACCTGACGATTGCGGTTGTTGGTTTGAAACTTAACAGCGGTGTATGGTGTAAAATTTTCAACTATATAAACGTGATCACGTTGAAAAGTATTATGAATAATTGCAAAAATAATAAAGTGATATTCGAAATGCTCATCAAATGCGATATATTAACTTAACCTGCTCTATAGTTTGAATTTATTAAGCTTAAATAAATTTAATTATAAGTGTGATTATATGTATATGTATCATTTTTCAGTAATACCTAAACATATTATGTATTTTAGCATAAAAATATTTGAAATGTGGCCAAAAATATATCGCAAAAGATCATAACAGGTTTTTTTTAAATAAATATTTATATATATTGAACTGTATTAATGTTGAACTCTCTTTGATTCGAATTATTTATTTTCCCCTCGATAATTCGAACTCTAATCGCATCGAAAACCTCAATAAATCGAATTTTCAGCTCAATTCACTGAATTTCAAATATTGTTAAAAGCCAACTGTATATTTTATACGGTCATCAATCTGCACATAGATGTCGCCAATGCTGTGAATCAGTCGACTTTCGCCGTCGGATGGCAGCACACGACATGTGCCGGGCCACGATGTTTCTTGCGGCACATGGGCAGGCAATGAATACGCTACCGTGGTGGTAAATTAAAATGCGTTGCGGGCGCTCTGGTCTTGTGTAATGATATTAATTAAATATTTTTTATAAATAATAATAAAAGCTGTCCACGGTACTTAAGGTCATTGGACGTAACATTGATTTTGAAATAATATTAGGTTACATTATATTAATAGTCTCTGCGTACAATTTAATTATGTAAAGAATAAAATATTATTTTATAACGTTATTACGTCGTGTGTGATTAGCAGCCGTAGTTTTCGCAAACAAAACCATTGACAATAATGTACGATTTTACGCGGATTTTCACTAAAAGTTATTAATTGAATTCATTTACTATTAACGGCAAACAAATATTTTTTCAGCCATGGTTAGTGCACTACTGTTAAAACTGGACACCAACTGACGCAATATTGACGCAATACATGTAATATTATTATAATAATTAATAATATAATATTAAAGCTCCATAACTATCATAGGTTATCGGTGTCCACGAATGAATGCCTCTCGTATTTTAAATTAATACATCCGGATGTTTTATCATATTTTTATCTTATGAACTATTAATTATTAATACTACTAAAATTTTCATCGTTATTCAAATTAATTAATATAGGAAAAAATAAAGTATGATTTTTATCATTTACATGTTTATATTTTCACTATAATAGTTTAAAAATCAGCTTCGATGATTTTTGTACTTTGCATAACATAATATACACGTTCTTCAGTCTTTGACTGTACCTACTTCTTAAATCTCACCTATGATATTGCGTTATTAATAATATTAATAATTATGCCTATTTATAATTTACACCATCTGTATACTCTATGCTAATTGGGATGGTATTAATTAATTATTCATAAAGAAAAATAACAATTTTTTTAGATATTTATATAATATTAACATGTATCGTGATTTAAAACATTATACTCGTTTTATGTCGCTTTATGATAAAAAAAGGTTTTAATATTGATTTACGAAATGATTATGTAAAATGTAGTGGGTAATCAGTACATTTTTGATCGTGACATTCTCATATTTAAAATAAAAAATAATAATAATTGAAAACATTTATTAAACATAACAATTATTGCATTAAACATGTTATCATCAAATCAATATCGAAAAAACGTGACTGCAAACGCGATTGTTCAACGATTGATATAATAATTCTTAAATAATAAATATATTACTTAAAACAATAATGATAATTATTAAAATTATTATCATACAAAAACTTTATATTACAATATATGTTATAATATCGTACTTATTGCCGCTTTCTCGGAATCGTATTGCGTGCACGTCATAGGACGTATTTATTTTTCGATTTGATGATGTGCGTCTAAATACGCAGTGGTTCAGCAATAGATTCTTTTTTTAATAAGTTGGGTAAATGGAGGGGTGGTAGGGAGCGAAGGTTTGCGTAAAATTGTATTATAGATGTTTTCCAAGACTTCTCGTGTGAAGGAGAGTTCTACAATATAATAATATAATCTAGGTATATATACTCATTTATTGATACTATGCGTATACTGCAGTCTTTACCTTCGTGCTTAACTGTCGTTTAGAAATCAAATTAATTATACCGATTCGTTGAAATGGTAAATAGAATGACGTTATTCGTCAACCAGCAAATTAAATATATAATATAACATAACATTACACGATTTTGAAACTGGTATTTATTTGTATGTACCTATAGCGTTTGTTCTTTATCTTTAACTTACTTTTTATGCTATGATTTCCTATCCACCTCCTTCGCACAATCGGATTCGGCTTTTTAACACGATAACGGCCGTTTACTCCACACCCGCTAATCTAAAGTAGGAATAACGGTTACGTATATTCTATTGGCATCTGTAAACAACAAAAATAGGTTAATAGGTAAGTCTCGATCAATTGCAGCCATCGGAGCTTTGTTTCGTAAAAAGTCGTATTTGCAAATTTTTCAGGGCCGAAACTGTAAATTATTCCTTGTAAAATATGCTTAGTATGTAACTATAGAGTATGACTCACTAAGGATCAAGCTTATCCACAATTTTTCTTTTAATAACAAATATACTCGAATTTTGATTTTTTAAATGTTTAAATATCATAATATACTGTACGATCATATTTTAAAATTCTTAAGGTTTTTTGTATACTACTTAAAAAGTGTTCTACAGCGATATAAATTTCTATTGTTTTAATAAGAAACTCCAAATTTTGCTGTTGATTATCTAGTGAAAAATTTTGATGTGTCTAATTTAGAATTCGAACAAGTAGTTTTTAAATTATTAGATTGTTTATGTTAAAGATAATGATCCTTAAAAATTGTTTTACAAAAATATAATATTACATAAATAATATCAGACATACTTGGATCATTTTTATAAATTGTAAATATTAAGAAATTAGTATAAATTAATAAAATTTTAAAATTTCAATAGCCTTTATATCCTCCAAACTCATAATCGTATGAACCTATTGTCATCAGTAACTATACAAAATTGAATTATTTAAAAACTACTCGTGTGAATTTTGGTTTTTATACGTCAAAATGTTTAATGAAACATAGTTAGGTATATCAATATTTATCTTGAAATCAAAATTAAATAATTTAGTACACATTTACACTGCACCTATATCGGCTATCTACCATGTGCAATTTTTTGTACAGTAGTTGACAATGTATGCATGTTACTATATAAATCTATAATAGTTTAATAGAGATGACATTAATTTTGACTTGCCGGTAAACGTGAAAGCGCTTTCTCATCAAATCATTTACTCAAACGCGTATATTATGTTTAAAAACTTGATAATGAACTAATTCAACTAATCGTTTAAGACACGTCCTATTATTAACATAAGTGAACCAATGTATAAATATAAATATGATAAAATGCGAATTGATAAATGTAACTTGATGTAAATAGGGTTATCGCTAACTAATAAAAATAAATGAAAGATACCTCGATAATAATATGATTTAGACGCACGTAATAAAATATCGCTTGCGATTTTTGGTTCTAATGATTCCGATATCAAGTAGTTGATCAATTGCGTTTAAAATATAATACCAAAAATTACAATATTTTTTAATCAATATTATATTGATTTTTGTTCCGCTTGCATAAATCAATAAGTATCTAAGATTATTGTCATATCAAGACGACAGGAAAAATTTGAACAAAATATATACACGAAATAACACAAATTAACAGTTACACATTTTAGTTTCATTCGGTATATTATTTAATTTGATATAGGTACGACGGAATAATATCATATCTAATAATAATAATAATAATATTTTATTAGTTTATCAAAAGCAAATTGTTTTTTAAATATCCAAACGAGTCAAACGAAAAAGATTCGTTAGAAATGTTAAAGGCTATATAATTATTATATTATGTACAGACGACACTGTACGCGACTGCAAACGGCTGCACGTGCACGTGCGTAGGTAAGTACTCACGCGCGCTGCACGCCAATAAATAATATTAGCTAGTTTTCGACGTATGCAAATTGGTATAATTATAAAAACGTACTTACACTTTATAGTGTTAACAATTAACATGTGGTGTTAATTGAACATTCGTCGTTTACGAACGATGTGATAACAATATATTGTATAGATAATATTATAATAATAATATTGTATTATATTTTATAATATATTCGTTGGTTAAATTACTAATCGACGTGCATATTATTATTGTTCTTTACATGCAGCACTGTTAGTAGTTAATGTACATAATATTTACAACGACGTGGTTTATTAATTGTTTTACTGTATTTAATGAATTATATGTATTTGTTCTATTATCGTTAAATCGTTTTTACCCTTTGATATTATGACGTTACGAATAATAACATATTATAGAATATTTTTTAATTTTCAAATCATTTTTGATCGTACTTATACGTTGAACGATATTAATACTAAATTATTAATAAAATAATATTAATTTAATAGTAATGTATTATATATCCGGATAGAAAATGTTCAGAAAAAAATAATATGATAGTATCCTGAGAGATTAAAAATAAGGGTAGAATTACAGATTTTTAAATACACATTTCTGTTAGGGAATTCCTTAAAAATCGCGGTTAAAAATCGGACTTTATGGTCACTAATTTAAAGTAATGTAAAATTAAATTGATTCGGTACACACACACATAATATATATACGAGTACATATAAAGAGAGAGAAAGATTAAAATAACAACCAATAGTATTTTTTTTTTCAATGTAGTTATGCGTATTGAATGTACAAAATGGTGTCGAAAACTTTTAATTGCTTTTGTAATAAAAAAAATTATTATGAATAATTATTATCAAAATGAATCATGTTTACATTGTATTAATCATAACAATGCTTAGGTAAATATTATGCATAAGTTAATTGTGTTTGAATATGCATTATTATTATTATTATTATTACAAAATACGGCTAGGTAGGCACTTAATATCTAATATTGTACGCAATGTAAGTATTGGTTTTTATATTTAATATAATGCCTCATTTTAAACTTAATCCGTATAATATCGTAATATATAATATATTATATTAATTAATAATAATTAGTGACAAACAACAATCATATTAACTATATCGTAAAACTTCGCGTGTATGTAAACCTATATGCAACCTATTATGTGTATTTATTAATTGTTTTTTTTTTTTTTTACTTGTATTAAAATTGTTATCAAACATCATCAGACTTATTATCTGCAGTAATAGTTTTGTTAATTTTTTGATTTTCGATACATCAACAATTATTTTAAGCGATATTATATTGTTATATATAACTTTTACTTTCTTAGTTTTTCAAATTGTAATAACTTTTATAGCTGCTGCTGTGTTTAATAATAATATAATATGAATCACATTTTATGTTACTTATTATCAATGGTGTAACTACAGAATTTGAACTCGGGAACAAAATCTCTAAAGTCCTTCCGCTCCTAATTAATTCATTAAAAAGGTCTGGGGATAAAAAAGGTGCATTCATCAATTAAAACTGTTTTATACATTTTTAAAAATATTATTGCATGTATTATTAATTCAAAATTCTATGATAGTTATTAAAAAAAATAAAAAAAAAAAAATTAATAGTTTAATGGCTTATTATAAATTATTAAAATAAAAACATTGTATTACTAAGCGAACGGGTTTGGGTGCGCCCGCATCCTCAGATCCCTTCTCTTAGGTAATCCACTATTTATAATGCCTAATAATAATTAATAAACGGAAAATTATTGCAGTTCAAGCGCGAAAATGTGGGTTACGCACTTACACGGCGACGACGTGTAAACTCGAATAAATCAGCATGCGCTCGATGACCTACATTTATTGCGTTGTACAGGAAATATTACAGTATTTATTGTACATTTACAATATTATTTTACGTGGGTGTCGCGAAACTTTTAAGTTAACATACGCCAAACTTCTGTACAGTACTCGTAAAGCTATTGGTTAAATATGATAACGATGATGTTTTGAATATTTTGATGTCTGTCACGTTGTAGGTAGTAGGCATTTACGTACTGTAAAATATAATGTGTATATATTTATATCAACTTTGAATAAGTACAAGAATATTCATATAAATACGATAGAAATAAGATCGGAGACGGTGTCCGCGATGTTAATTTTTAAATCCGTTTTCTTATAAAATATAATATTGTATGATTTATTAACAATATTAAAATGCCATTAGCTCGATATTATTTGATAATTAATTATTACCAAAAATACCTAATATTTCGAGGTTGTGTTCAGATCCTAAGACAATTCATATATATAATGTGTCTCGCTGAATTAATTTTATCTATGCGATATACGTAGGTCTCGGTTAATGAATCATATTAATAAAGTACTAATTTATTGAAGATGAACATAATTTTTGAGCATAGCTTTATCGATTTATCGATGATTAAGAAAGCAAATTCTAAAATATAAAATCGATACCTACCTATATGAACATTTTAAGATTAGAATAAATGCCTTGAATTTTATGGAATAAAGTAAATGATATTTTAAGTAACAGTCGAATGTTTCAACTTTGCATAATTAATATTATTTTTAACAGAGTATCGTTATTTTTCTTATAAATTCTCAATTAAATCAGAATTTGACTAATAAGGACTCATAAAAATGTAATAACACTAAACGCCAATTGTCGTTAAAATCTTGTAAGGTTAATTTATAAAGGACTTGTTTTCATATTTCATGAATAAAATAAAATAAAAATAATAAAGTTAAAAATACGATAATAAGAGGAGTAGTGGCTGGACTAACACAAAGGACACAAGCCTTGGATGTAAGTCCGGTGTTAATAATTATTGAATACACTTGTTCTCGTGTGATGACCTTCCTCCTGTTCTTTGGAGGGTTTTCGAGGTCTTGTATTCGAGAATGTAATCAAGCACACCGTTACGTAAATTAGATGGTAAAAGAGCCTGTACTAACATAGGTATTTTAGACATGCACCTTACCTGATTCGCTCCGGGTGAAAGCTTATTGTAAGTTCCTCGGAGAGAGATATAAGGTGACACACATTACAAAATGACTTAAGAAAAACTTAAATTTAAATAAGAAAAAAACAACACTGATTTGACTTATAAAAAAGAATTCCAGCTGTCGCTCGCAGAATCTTGTGTGTATGTCGTGTGGTGGTTTTGGGAAGAGCTCCTGCTCGCTTGTCTGGTGCGCCTGCACTTGATAGCTTAGCTTGGTCGGTGCTCATGCATTCGATAGCTTGGCTGGTGCTCATTCACTCGATAGCTTGGCTAGTGCTCATGCACTGATGAGAGAAGACAACTTGGTCAAGCCAACCAGAGTTGCAGGTGGCACCATAAATGGTCTCCTCGTTTTCTAAAGAAATAGGCTTTCTCCTAGGCGACAGAAACCCTCATTGTCTCTGGCGGCACACGAAATTGGGTGACACGCTTTGCGGCACATTGCCACAAATCACGTGTCAATCCCTTTGTGACCATATATTATAAGTCGTTACTTTCATCAGTGGTGAAAGGATGTTTATGGGGTTTTAATCTGCGTGCGAAAACTTAACCGTTATTTTATTTATTTGAGTTTTACAGTTGTATAATATACAATGATGTAGGAGCTTATCATTATAATATTTCCTAAATATTTTGAAATGTGTTAAGAACTAAAAAAAAAAACAGATTCAAATTTCTATCGTAAAATACTTTTAACAATTGTTGAAATTTGAAGCATTTTTAAAGATAAAAAAAAAACATAATAGGATATTTACATTCAATTTATCTGTGAAAATTCAAAATTTCAACTAAATTCTTGTCCATTATTGAAATTTAAAAATTACAGAATGAAAAGAATTATTATTAATTATACCTTGAAAAACAAATAATTATAAATAAAGTGGCCTGATGTAGTGCGGTGGTTGGCGTTGATCACTAATGTGCTCCGAGGTCAAACATCGCTCAGCAACACTAGCTCTTGGATGGGTGTTTTAGCAACGAATTCATGGCCCACACACAAACACACACGTGTTCCTCAACCTTTTGTACAAGCCATACACAAAAAAAAACCCTCAAAAAAAAAAAAAAATCCAACAGTCCTTTCTTACAGCTAATGGCTTTAGTTACCGGGCTTAAAAGTATCAATATAAAAAAAAAAAAAAAAAAATAATAATAATAATAATAATAACAAAATATACTACTTTTAGAATCACATTAATGTAGCATTGAATATATAAATACATGTTATGTATAATGTACTATGTATTACTGTATACATAAAAATGTATACTAGCTGTTTTAAAATAAATTAAAAAAATATTACATTTTATATGCAAGTCTAAATTTATTTTAAATACATAATTATAATAAAGATTTTTAAAGAAATTTTCACGAATATTTAATATTCACACTTAAGATTTATTTACACATTTTATTACTATTTTAAGAAGATGAAAAATAAGAATACGTTTTTATAGAATAATTAATGATAATTATTAGCTCTTCTAAACCTAATATTTCTCAAAAATAAAAATTGTAGCTGACTATTTCTTAGTAGATAATCAATGCCACAATATCATATTAAACTTAGATTGATATTGAAATTGTGGCCAATTTTAATATTTAGTTGGTATTTTTATTGCCTACCATTTCATGTTGAGTTGAAATTTATTAGGCGTACACCCGTCGTGAATGTATCTGTCCGTCCGTCTTTACAATTCGTGGCCGCGCTTGGCTACCTAACCTAATCGTACCTTTTTTCCCTTTTTTTCTAAAGATTTTACATTACCTACCTGTCCAAAAATGAACAATGTTACCAAAGAGTGAACAATGTAAATAATAGATTAAATATTAGTTATTTATTATAAATCTAATAGTATTTTTTACTTATAAAAATAATAAATTTTTAAATTAAGAAATATTTATATAAAAAAAAAAATGATCTAATAATAAAATAAATATTTTAATGATTTTAAATGATATTAAATTTAAAACTAGAGTTTAAAAATACATCCCAAAAATAAACAATAAGTAGCAATGTATTTATATAAAACTTAAAGTTGAACAAAATAAATAAATATTACCTATATATTTTAAGTTTTGTACTTTTACTTAGAAATCTAAATACTTATGGTTTTTTTCAAGCTAATAAAATATAATTTTTTTTATCTACAATGAAGAACAATTGTTTGCCCGTTTCAAAATTTATGATATTATGTTCTATTGAATAAGAGACATATGGTCAACAGTCAACACAAATAACCCAATAACGTTGAAACACATCAGAATATCACGTATTGTTGTTAAGACCAGTTCAAAACCAGATGTTTATATAATTCTATAAGTCAGACATTTAGATTTTTATTCAATATATGCATAATATAAATGTATTACATTTTTAGTTTATAGATGAATTAATTAAATCGCTAAAATAAAAATAATAATTCGTTAAATTTATGAATAATTTTTAACATAATATATACAAAAACTGACGAACTTGCTTTGTTGTATAGTAAGATAATATAATGACTATATTATAATATCTCATCAATAGACCACTGTAATGGATGTGTAGACATTTTAATGCAACATATTGAAGAAACGAATATTCGTATAATGACGACATACAGTATTTAATAAATAATTTTTGTACAACTATAAATAATTTATTTTTTATAAATATTATATAAGGTTGAACTAATTTCAGAAAAAAAAAATTCGTATCATATTATTTTATTTATTAGTAGATATACTATTTTAAGGTAGAATAGACAGAATAGTGTAAAAAAAAAAATTGGTTAGTAGTATAATTATCTTAACATAAATCTAAATATTAAAAAAATTTCATTGAGTACCTATCAGTAAATAATAATATGCATAAAAAGTTTCAAAAACATCAAATTTTTATAAAATAATATTTTTTTAATTTTAAAAAAATTAATAAAATTATTTTCTTTGTTAAATATTCAATTTTAGAACAATTTCAGTAAATAATATGTTATACTTAATCGATTTAACTACTTTCTTTATGTAAAATGTTTAATACTCTATTAGATTGAGTAAATTTAGTTATGTAAGAATGATTTCTATGACAATATAAAGATAAAAAACGACTAAATTAAAATTTAAAATTCTTTTTCAAAATATACTCAGAATTTAGATTATTTCATAAGAATTCATACTCAATAATTCAATAATCTTTCATATGGAGTCTATGGAGAGAAAATTGTCAAGTTACATTGGATTTATATTTAAAACAAAAAATTATTTTGTAGAATTTTAGTGTTCTTGACGGTATGTTACTGTTTAATATTTTATCTTTAAAAATTTATTAATATTAACTATAACCGTTAAACAAAAATAATAAGATAACGAGGTCCGGAAACAATGACCTGATCTTATTACTGCCTTGTTCGTATGGCATAATCGATTTATAAGAATCTGACATTACTATCGAGGGTCGCGTTTTATCGACTTGGCTGTATATGAATGACCGACAACATCCAGCAGAAATGACCTTTTTTGCTCTGCAACACCGATAACGAAAACTAAAATTAGTGATCTCCAATGAAAAAATCCATAGTTATCATGAAATTTAAATTATTTACCATCTGTAAAATAATATAAATAATCTGGCGGGTCATCATTATTAATATAATAATAATAACACTATAAGGTGTAAATTAATGGTTTTTTTTTTATATATATCAAACGAACTAGAGAAATCAAATAAATTAGTTTAATTCACTTATATATTCTCCTACAATCATGCATTTATAATGAATTGTGATATAGATTTAACAAATTACCGTGGCTTATTTCACAATGAGCCACTCATCTAGCTTTTATTGCATCATCATTCATCCGGAATAATCGATAACATGTATTATATCAATATTTGTTATGTAATAATAAATGATTATGATCGTATTGTTTTTAGATATAGACCTATAGACATAAAATCAAATTACTGTAAATAGATATTTTTCTCTTTTATTTGGATTACACGCACCGTCCGTAAATCGTGTTTCACTATGTGTGTGACATATAATTTAATAAGTGAATATTTTGTCGAGAGAAAAAAAACACCCAATAGCGGCCACGCTCGATGCAGTTTCAATTCATACGTCACGTGTTACACTTTTGTTCTGTGTGTCCATGAACTAAGTGAATACGTTTTTAGTAAACTCGATCTTATGATCACTTTCAATAAGATCTTTATTGATTGTTAGGTGCTGCATACATTTCAATACGATTTTGAAATTATTTTACACATCAAATAGTATTGTTATTATTAAAATATAACAAATTTTCCATCACACAATATACAAATTATATTGTTAAGATGACTACGGCGCAATATTTGTTTTCTATCTCTGACCAACTCGCAACATATTAGTACTTAGATAATACATTTCCGTTTAGTAAAACCAGTTTTGTGTTATTAGTTTTAATAATATAATTTGAATAAATTAAATTATTACCAAACTAAAAATTAAGAATTTTACCTAAAATGTTTTAAAGATTTTTTTTAAAATAAGTTATAAAAATACCTATGGCCTCGCTTCAAACATAAAACATCAATAAACGTCTACTGGATGTCCAAGATATCAGGAGTTTTCAACTCTTTTCCACTTTTTCTTTATTTGATATTTTCTACTAAAACATTTTAAGTATAGTAGCATATATTTAATTTTTTAATTCTCATATTTATTACGAATGCGGTACGCAATAACTAAAAAAAAAAAAAAATAAATAAATAAATGGTTTAATATTTTTCTTTTTGATTTGAGATTATTTTATTTTAATATTATTAAAGCTAATAACACAAAATTTGATTCTGCTGAACTTAACTTTGTAATGTTGCGTAATGCGTATGGATCAAGAGATCAAGAGATAACAAATGGTGCACTGTAATTCTCTTAATAATTCTAAATATATACCTAGTGGCTAGTAGACAATAGTATATTGATTAATGAGGTATTGAAATAATAAATTCACAGTAAGAATATATCTAATTATTTTATTTGTAACATCAGTTGATAATTAATCTATTATTACAGACTTTTAAGAAAAATAAAACTATGTATGGACCTATGAGATATTAGAGAAATCTCTAATATCTGGATATTTGGTGGTAATTACACCGAAATGGAAAATGGAAACACTTTCGTTGATAAAGTGCACTGAGAGTACCTACGTTGTCATTATTTGATTATGTAATAAATTATTACATGATTATATATTATGTACATAAAATATTGTATTTTATAAATCGAAGTACATTGTGATATTGTTTAGTATTTATACATTTCCATCGAACAACTCTTTAAAAAACTGCACTATACCTCTATACATAATACGTATGCGAAACAGCCCGACCAAAATTCTAAGCGACCCACAACCTATAAGCCATCTACAATATTGAAAACAGAATTAAAAAAAATTAACAAAACTTAAGCAATATTCGTTCAGCATGAATTACTTCAAAATTTTATATTTAAAAACAAATTAATATATTTATAAGAGTAGATCGGTAAATATTATTGAATTGATCAAAACAAAATTTTATGTAAAATATCTAAGTAATAAGGATTTTTTTTCCATTTTATTAACAAATGAGTATGTCAAGTTTATACTTTTTGAATCGAGTTAGCATTTTTTACTCTGTTGTGTACTCACCACCCAACTAAGATTTTATCTCATTGCTAGTTCCCTTTATAAATTATATGCTATTATTATTATTATTATTCAGGTATTTTTGCTACTATAGTTGTAATCAATAATATTATTAATATTGCTGTACTTTCGATTGAATGACAATATTATCATTACATCAATAGAATGTTTTTTTTAAACAAATGTAAAGTGCACAAAAATGTTTATGCATATAAATATTATAAAATGTGTATATAGACGTAATAGTAGCTACTGTATGTACGTTGTAAAGAAAAATAACATTTTTATTACTAAATAATAACATCATGTTATGCTAATGTTTAGATAGGGAAATTGGATTTGGAGGCGTCAGAGTGGTTTTTTTACGGAGACATTGTCATAACACCTACTCTTTTGAACGCAAGACAATAAAAGATAAATATTAATTTTATGTTTTAAATTAATATATTTTTGAATTTTAGGTAGATACTATGCTTATAGTAAGTCTGTCTAGAGTATTATGTCAATTAGAAGAATAAAAAACAAGCGAAAGACACTAAATAATTTCGTAAAACTTGTCAAATTTAATACGTCTCGGTGGACAACAAAAGATTCTTTTCCCTCACAAAATTGTATAATAAGTCGCTTTTGAATGAACTGCAGATTACCGATTTAACTTCATATAATATATTCTCTTCTTTTTTTTAACGAATTTAAATATACTAAATCGGTAATAAATTGTCAGTTGATTTACATTACTTTAATTATTCCGGTTTAAAACAAAGTAAACAATTTATCGGGTAGCCACCCATGTTTACAGGGTGATTCATCACAAAAATACTTGTTTTAAAACACTAAACCACAGTGACATATACGCGCTGTGTACCGTATTAATAAATACTTTATAGTTGGTTTATGTAAATGTTTAACGTTATTTAACAATTACGCATCTAAAATTAACTTGTCCAACTATTTTGTCTAGCAGAGTCGAACATTATAATATGAAGAAGTAATTTTTTTTTGAAATTGAAATGGTACAATAATTAATCTGTGAATTACGCATAATAAATAAAAAAAATAAAAATTATAGGATTAAAAAATAATACGTGTAAAATATTTACGTCATAAATTATTATCACTGTAATTATTATTATTTTTTCTTATTACCTATTTATTAGGTTACCTTTACATTTTTAGAATTTTTAAAAATCATAAATTTTATCAAAAATATGTAAATGACATACCTACATAACTCACAAGGTACCTATTTACTCTTATCCAAAAAATCAAATTCATGTTTTACCTCGTGTGTGTATCTGAGTGAATTTGTAGCTTAGTAGTAATAGGATCTAGGAAGTATACACGGAAAAATAAATGCAAAGTTATGGGTCCTATTAAAAGTTGTGTACTCTGATATGCGTGTACGTCCCTATATTAACGTCTTCGTAGCCTCAACCGGACTGTATAGATCGATTATTGCCATGTCGCGTGTTCTCGATCGAATGTTTAAATTTAAAATAATAATAATTGTGACACTTCGTTATTCATTTTTTTATGATTCATTATCATAAGATTATAACAATTTCAAACAAATATAACAGACTCCGCAAAGTTGGTCGATCCATTCGATTATAATATGTTACACAATAATGTGTATTATAGTATAATAAAGACATTACTCGTCCGTATTTCGCCAGTTCGTACAACGATAATAATGATAACATTGTTATACATTATGACGTAAATAATCATCTTATAGGTATTTTCTACATGTCTTCACATTCTCACGTTTTCTAAGAATAAAAAAAATAAAAAACCCAGTAGACATAGTAATATTGTACAATTATTATAGTGTTTTTGGTAGTATCTCAAAATAGCTGTTTTTTTGTTTTTTAAACTTAATAAAAGATCAGTTTACTGATGAATACAATGATACAAATATACAATGTATATAAGATTATGTGGTTTTTATAGATCAACTGTAAATTTTACTAGAGACAAATGAAGACTCAGAAGGGAACATCACAATACTACATGAAAAATCTAATAATATTTTACAATTGATTACGTTTTATTTATCTGTTCGTTAAAATTTGTTTCGATGACTTTTAGGAAATCGGTGATTATATTAAATTATCTTCTGACTACACGGTCCCCAACCGTGTGTGGCATAAAATATATTATAGAATATCAATAATAATACTACGAAAATCACGTTCTATGCAAAACGCAAGCGAAACAGTATAACAGGTAATATCATTAACAATAAATAGTTACACCACAGTATGCACTTGCGATAATATTTTATAACATTAATATGTATGTAGGTCTGCGCAGCTGTGTTCATGACGAGAAAAATCATCGGTGTATTGTTGATGGAGGAAGTGGGTGGGTTGGAAGTGGTGACGGTTCGGGGGAGAGGTATATTATATCATAATATATTGTGTCAAAATAAAGAGTAATAATCCGGGTCGGAGTTATGCAAATATACCTACGTGTGCAACAAATCAAACCAAGTGATGTACATGTTACGGGCAATGTACAAAAAAATTAATTTTTGTATTAAATTTACTTTTAATAATTATCCAATACTGTGAAGAAAAAAAAAATATATATATTTTAGTAATTTTATTATAATAATTATACAATTGTCATTATTATATTCTAAATATTTTAAAACAATCATTATAATATTAATAGTCATCACATAACGTCATACAAAAAAAAAAATAATAAGTTATTATTTTTTGTTAAAATTAATTATTTGGAATTTTAGCGTTACCCAAAGGCCCGTATTTACGGGAAGACTCGGAGGGGCAATTGTCTCTGGCGGCAATATTAAAATTAGTTTTAGGAGCAGCAAAATATTGAAATAGTCAAAAATAATAATATAATTACACCAAAATAGATTTTGAATATACCTAATAAAGTTTTTATTCGTTATCAACTTGAATGTAACTATTTACTACTACAACAATGTACTATCAATTAATTAAAACAGTTTTTCTTTTTTTGGCGGAGGGGGGGGGTAGTGAGGGCGGAAAATTGTAAACAGTTGTCCCTGGTGGCAATTTTTGTAAATACGAGCCTAGTTACTCAATTACTAAAATGGCACTTATACTACTTATAGAATTGCTAAGTCAGTCTGCTTTCCTATACTTGCATATTTTACTTGTTTTACGTACCGATCATCTTTCAGGTTTACGTACGTAACGTACGTTGTTATAAAATTATCATAGTTGAATTATAATTGTTTTAAAATATTCATTATATAATTAAATTATAATTTATAATATTATATTAGTTTTTTATCCATCAATATTATGTAATTCATTAGTAATAATCAATTCAATACAAAATATTGTATAAAAAATAATCCTTATATACATAAAAAAAACAATCCTTTTTTATACGATATTCCGTTTTTGTGTAGACACTATTTAACATTTTTCCAATTTTTTTTTTACAGATTTGTTCGAAATATCTTCCTGAGTGTCACCACGTCATCCGATTTTTAAGAGTTTGGAATTGAAATGGTACAATAATTAATCCGTGAATTACGCACAATAAAAAAAAATAATCATAAGATTAAAAAGTAATACGTGTAAACTATTTACGTCATATCTATGTACCTATATAATATTATAGATTGTCCGATTTAAAAAAAAATTAAAAAAATATTATTCTAAATTTAATATTTTCTAGATGAAGTGCAATTAAAATAATATATTTTATGGTGACTCCAGTCAGTCTAAAACTATTAGTTTCAGCTTTTCAAAACTGTCAACTAAACTGTTAACTAAAATACTTAATTAGATTTTAGAATTTATAAATTTATCCAAATTAGATTATCTTTATATTTTAAGACCACAAAGTCTGTTTAACATTAAAAACTATTTAACATTTAAACGATAATATTATATTTAACATAAAACTATTATCTAAAAGATGATAAACAATTAAATTATATTAAAAAAAAAAATCAAACAAGAGAAATAAAATAAAATTTTGTTTTTTCTCTCCAACGGTTGACATGGTACTAAAAAGAAGTGACTGATATTAGTGCCTTTCAAAAAGTGACGTCCACGTTTAGGATTTCAGATTTGTTATAATATTATCCATTGATAACAATTTTGTACCAGACTCGTTCAATCTGTCAAAAAAACAACATATGGTCAATGTGTACTATTAAATATTCGCGTAGTTTGGTGATAATTTTTGTAATAACATAACACTCCACAAAAGCCAGCAAATTATCTTTTTTTGTTTCTTAACATCTGTTCGTGTTGACCGTGTTGTGATGGTTTTCGTTGTATACAGCAAAAACAATTAATAATAATTACCCACAAGAACGTTACTTTGATTGCTTTAAATATTTAGTAAAATTATGTAATTATTATATGGAAATTGAAATTTTTCTTAATACAGAACATTATATTATTATAATAAAATATTGACATACAAATTTATAATTAAGATACTTAGTGTGTGTAAACTATGTATTTTTACTAAACTTCAACATATAGATCTAACATAGTTATTTATAATATAAATACAGTTATATTATTACTATGATAATCTCTTTTTCTAATAAATTTTATACATCGTTTATATTAAAATATTATTTGCGTATGGTCTTGGCAGGGTTCGTTTTAATGTAAAAACAACAGTGTCTAGGAGTGGTGCAACACGAATGCGCACTTTTTATCTTTTTATACTTGATAAAATACAACACGATTGTGCACCTATTACCTAATTATCTTTAAGTTCTTGCTTCTGTTGAAGGTTCAGCATCAGTTTCCCATAAAATTGGTGGAAAAATCGGCATCGGATGATTATTGAGTATATAATCAGTAAATTCAAAATTATCAGTATAGGGCTATTGTCAATTAAATAAGAAAAAGTATCTTCTACATATTCCGACGGTTAAAATCTAAGTAAAAAAAAAATGTTACAACCAAACAACTAGTTCAGATTTTGAACTATAGTTTTTTAAACTATAATCATTTAAGCCAAAAATATAAAATTAAATTAATTTTGTGCAAAATTGTGTTGTGTTTTTTTCAGGTAAAAATGTTAAAAGTGCACAATAGTGTTTCGACCGTCTAAGAAAACTTATACGCGTGTGCATTATACAGACTGAACTGAGATAAGCTAAAATTATGTGAGGGGAAAAAGAGAAATTTAATTAATATGACTTTTTTAATATTTGAATAGCGTTCAGATATAGTACAAATTCACTAACTGGTAAATGTCCAAGACACTATTTTAAATGCGTTAGAATTGATCAATTATTTATTTTAACAATTTTGTCGCATTAATGGGATCAAAAATAACTGGAAATACCTCACCTCATCCGCTCGATTGTCAAAGTAAACTGCACCTATATATCTGAGTATTTTTTTTAAGCTCTGTTTAGATTATATTATAGATATGTAAAAACGATTTACGAATGATGCGCGTTTGAAGTAGGTAGCACGTTATAAGAAGACACGGGCAGTTTACGCCGAAATGAATAAACAAATAGATATTTCGTGTTGGGGGTTTTATCGATTTCATCGTTTCAATATCAATTCCACCAGCTATCGATTCCGCCCGATTTTTCTGTATAAATTGATTCCGTTGAATATTTGTTTGTTGGTTATAATAAAGTATATTATATTTAATTATCAGTATATAGGCACACCCAGTTTACCACAGTTTTATTTATTTATTTTTTTTAAATAAAAACATTCCAAAAAACAATTGATTGTCGTTTACAATGAAAAATATACATACCTATTACATTATGGAAAAAAAGCAATTAAATACAATTTAAGTTGATTTACTTTTTAAAATAGTAGTTTCATGCCAGTTTAACATATTAAGTCAATCTATCAATTTTTTATTTAAATAATCGTCAAAAATTTATGTTAGATATTATTTTAAATTTCATAATTTTTGTTTTTGTTTGTTTTATTATTGTTTAGACCTCTTATTATTTTTTAAGAATTTGATTGTATCTTTAAACTTAATACATGTCATGGTAAAACAAAAATATAATTGGGTGTGCTTTGGTGAATTGCGTGTTAAGTTTTAAACGGAACTATTCACAACTGTTAATTGTCTGTTCTAAAGAAATTGATGACAATGCTCACACTTTTGGATTTAATTTTGATATTTTATCAATACAATTATCATATATATATATATATATATATATATAATCAATCGCCTCGCATTAAAATCAATATTCAAAAAAATTCGGTGGAGTCGATTGTCAGCGGAATCGATACATAAAAAAATTTGGCTGTGTTGATATGCGGCGCAATCGATAGATTTCTTACAGGTAAATAGGTCGTTTCGGCGCGATTGATATACGCCCTCGTGTAGGTGTAACCCGAGACCATTCCTTAAATACACCACAGTAGACGGACGGACGAACTTGTTTGTATATTCACATACAGACATACAATTTTAGAGGAAAAAAATTGAAAATATAGTTGCTATCGTACATAGTCGTATAAAACGACGTTGATGCCGTACAAATACGTCAAAAGCGAGTTCATCACACACACAACACACACACACACACACACACAGTCATACACACTGTACACATCGAACGGCACACATCACCGCAGCACATTAGCATAATGTATAACATTATATTATTATATACGCTCGCACGGACGCAAATCATATCGTCGGCGCGTATACAATACACACTCGTAACGCCGTACGGACGACACTCAACATGTGCACAGACGTCATAGGTGGAAAAAAAATGTGCGTCTGAACACATGTACGTATAATGTATAATAATATGATATACAGTAATATAATAACACGCGTGTTTATGATATGATGCTCCGGTGGCGGCGGCGGACCCCATCACGATTTTTGTACGCGATACGTCGTCGTTTTACTGTGTGTTGTGCAGTATTTGTATCGTAATAGATATATGCGCGCGCGCGCGGTGTTTACACGGCGATACTACAACGCGATGATATAACCGTGTGTGTATAATATGTATGTAGGTATGTGCGTTATTATTAATATGTACACGGCCGTTTACACGGACTAAACTATACGTATAACGAGACTGCAGGCTTGGACGAAAAAAAAAAAAAACTGAACGTTTTACGTTTTTTTAGGCGACCGGAATAAAACTGCACGTACCGCCGAGTGTCGGTTCGGGGCGGTCTTTCGACGATTTCGTGCTGTTTTCGTTTTCGTTTTTATTTTTTTCCCGAACGAAGTTGCTACCAAACGGTCATAATTTCGAGTAAATTACTTCTTATCATATCGCATAATATATATATATATATATATAATATATTGTTAATCGACATAATAATACTGTACACTGTAATCGTATCGTACCTACTTGACCGAATCTAGCGTATAATATACTTACGAATATTTATCACGCACGTTAGTACGTGGCTATAATATGGTATATTATAGTATACAGTATTTTAGGGATTTATGAGTGAATACTCATTTCCCGCCTTCCCGCCACCACCACCTTTGGTTTTTGTTTATTTATTTATAAGTGCTTGTGCACACAATAATGCAATTATCAAATTAGCATTTAAAGAAATAAAAATAAATATTACTGTAAAAAATAAATTCAAGGTGTTGATTAATGCGGGAGTAAGAAGAAGAGCCCTCTGAATCAAGAGTTGTACTAAACATTTTTGATTTATTTGAAATACTTATCTTGGGCTTTTAAACAGAAAAAAAAAATAGAACCACAAAATACTATATCAAAAATCCTGAGAATACTTTTATGATAAATTCTGTTGGGGTTTTTCTACAAACTCAATTTAAAAAAATAAATATTTATTGAACCTATAAACCATAGTCATACAAAAACAAGCTTGTATCTAAGGAGTTAAAAAAATGTAACAATTTCTTTTTCTTCAGTGATTTTTACAATTGTCAGATTTGTCAAAATTTTGACAAATATACATATTATCAAATACCTAATATGTACTTACTAAAGTTATATTTTTTCGTCTTTCTGAAATAAAAAAGTAGCCTTCCTTCCATTTTAGATTTTTAGATCCGTAACTGATAATAAATAAATGGACAGCGCAAAGAAAGAGAAAACTAGTTATAATAATATTAAGTTTTATGGTAGACCACAATATATCTCAGTCATGGAAAAAAATATGACATTGTTATGATTAATCCATAAGTTATATATTATATTATAAATTAATTTAATTTATTGTTTTTACATCTTATATACAATACGAAAGATACCTTAGTATTTATTATTGGTAAAAATTGTTTATAAATTAGGTATATAAATTATTGATGTAAAATAAGATCTAATTATGTCTATTGATTGACATAAAAGTTTAATGTTATCGTTTAACTAAATCATAAGATATTTTTCTAAAGCAATATATCAGATACCTAATAATTGTAAAAATGATTATCTACAGATGATTGACCTACAATTTAAACTAAAAGAGAACTAATTTGACTGTTTGAGTATTAACAACAGATAATATAGTTTTATAATATTATAATTTATAAATGTTGTATACTCGTATTTACATAATATATACAGTAATTTACAAGACAAATTAAATTGTTTTGTACGAATATTAAAAAAGTACCATAAAATACCACTTATTTCTTATCATAAAACGGAAAAAAAAATTAAGAGTATTTTTATCTTTAAATTTGTAGACATATTAATACAGGTGTCAAAATAAAATAATTACCTAGACAATAATTCCGATCTTTATGAGCTCTTATACGGATAAGTAAATCCCAATTTAAAGTATTACTGTTGGTTCTTAAATATTTTTTCACTAAAATATCAAGTATTGATATATATTTCGAAAGTAGTTTTAAAAAAAAAATATGTTGAAATAGATTTTAAAAAACATTTAAGATACAAGTTTACAACATCATCGTACAATCCAAAAAAAATTAATTAATTAAATTAATAATTAATAACTATTAATGTATAATATTACATTATAATCGAAGACGAGTTCAACTAGAATTTTGCTCAAAGTACATATTATTATAGTAATTGTTATGCATTAATAAAATACCGTTTATAGCATGACGTATTGTAATGATTTTAGTAATTATTAATCTAAAATATCGTAAGCATCGATTTTCCAAATTGTCATATTTTATCCTTACAGTGGCATTAAAATTAATATATTCACATAAATAATATTGAATTTAAATTAGGTACATCATAAACGCTGTTAGTTCTTACGCACTAACATTGATATAGGAATCGTTCAAGTTTAACGGTGATGATTTGCGTTTGTTTTTAAAATTGTTTATATTTTTTTTTTCACTCGAAAAGTGTTACAAGTTTGATAATTTAAAAAAAAAAAAACTCAAGTAGCGTGTTTAGGCTCTGCGCTTGAATATTTTTCAAACAGCATTATTGTAGTCTTTCAAATGTAACACCACAACAGATCATTATGTGGCGTGTGCGCCGCGATAGTGGCAACAACCGGTCACATGTATCCTGTCTGGTTTTCTTGTAATTCGATTCGAAACTGTGTTTTTTATATACCCCCAGCCTAGTTTCAGATAAGCGCCGTGCTTCCGTCTACGTTGTGTTGTGCGTGTAAGATGATAACAACTAGAAAAAAAATAAATATCTATACAGTCGATGGCTTTTTATTGTTTTGTCTAGATAAGATTCTTCTTCACCGCCTTTATCCCACGCAAGTGGTGTCAGATATTCCCATGTTGATCATACACTTCATTATATCCATCGCCATTACGCTTCCATGTTCCATTTTTTTGATGACCTTTAAAAACATTTTAATTTATTTTCAAACTTTTTTTACCGAAAACTAGTTTTTGAATTATATCAATTTGTAAGGTAACAATTCGAAATTTGTGACCTAAGTCTTGACGACAAAATTAATGATTTCATCGTTCTGGGAATTGCAGGGTAGAAAAACTTAAGGCTAGGTATATATATATATAATTTTTTTTTTTTTTTTGTTTAAACAAATTACTACTTATTTTGATTATATAATAAATATTAATAAAAAAATAACTCAAGTAATGAAAAAATGGGTATGCATCATTTTTGACTCGATATTAAATTTTAATTTACATGTAAAAATATAACTTATAAAAAGCTTTAACAAAATTAGGTTTTTTGAAATGTTTGTGTGAAGACTTTCATTTATGTATATATTTTGCATGATGGTCGTATGTACTTTAACTATTATAGTACTTTACCTTGTAGTTTGCACTCTCACCTAATATAAATATAGAATATCCAAGCATAGGTATTACTTTATAACCCAAACACACTATATTTCAAAAATACAAAATAACCTGTAAGAACGTTTAGTGTGTTTTAGATATTCTTTTTTTCTTTGGACCATTCTTTTAAAAATTCTCAGCTCCCCAAAAAAAACATAATCATGTTAACGCGTATGAAATAAAACTACAACTACTAATAATTATATATTTTGGTCTATTTGTTCATTTTTTTGTAGTTCATATTTTTATGTAAAACGGATTCGTCTTTTCCCGGAAACAATGTCAAAAAACAAATAACAAACTACTGGTACATGAAATTTTAATGATAATGTCTGACGTCTGCATTAGATTGTAAAGTATTGTATATCTGATTCGTGCCTGTGAGCGTGATAAAAAAATATTATAGATATTTTATTTCATCATGTTTGTCTTTTTTTTTTCTTTTTTTTATGAAAATTAACTGTATTGCAAATTATTTAAGTTGATAGCTAAAGTAGAAGTACTAAATTGCATATTATCTATTAGTTACATTTTTACAAATCGAATATTTTGCTTATTTATAACAGCAATTTAAATGTTCTTATGTATTATGTTTTATATTTTTCATACTACAATGGGCAGTATTTATAATAATATAATATAAAGAACAAAAATTTAAAAATATTTTTCAAATGTTTAATTAGACATATTAGACATGAATATCTTTCCAATTTAAATATATAAGCATTATTTTGATAAAAATAAACTGTCTTGAAATCACGGTTCATACCGTTCTACGGTACGTAAGTATTGAGCTACTTAGTAACATTTTAATAGCTGATGCTATGTAAGGTTAAAATTTGTATGCATTTACATTTGATATCATTTATTTTATACAAGTACCAGTGTACCACAATGACATTTTCAAAGTATTTAGATTATAATTTTTAGATATTTATCCCATGAATCTATATCCACACTGTATTTTTCGTTTCATCTATAGAATTTTTAAGCATCTGACTACGATTTTATATAATATTATAATAGTTAATAATAATATAACACACGCGATAGTTTCGAGATAAATTAGTTCTGCAACACACCGTATGGCGTATGTACTGTACTAATTGAAAAATAAATTACTCATTACTGCATTTAATATAAATTATTCATAATATAATCTAAGAAACGAAGGCTGACATACCATCTCCACGCAGAATCTTTTTTGAAAGCAATTCTTTTGAAATTAAATTAAAATTTAACACGCATTCATTACACGCAGTAACCTATACTCAATGACGAGGAAAGCACACTTAAACCTATTATACAGCTGAGCAACTTCTCCAGTTTTTTTTTTATTTACTAATAGCACTAATTAAACATTTAATTCACAAAATATTTTTTTACTATACGATTGTCACAATTTTTCAACTTTACGTATAGAAAAGCGCAATATGGATTGTCCCTTGTAAATTCCATTTTTTCCGTTTTAATTTATTGTGCCGTTTTTAATTATATATCTATACCTGTCGACTGTCGTTTGAAATATCCTTAAACACGCTACAGACACGCGCGCAGCACCCGACGTCACTGCAATATTATTATTCCCGTTAATACTTAATTGGTGGTTATAGGATATTATACGTACTTATATTATTCGCATGCGTAGATATAGCTGCCGCATCAGGTGTACATTTAATTTATAATTATTGTATACTCCGATCGCCGCAGCGTGTCATCATAATAATATTGTAATCGAACAGGTATATCCATTCGGTTTGTTCGATGTAATATATCCAACGATAATGATGATATCCTTTTCAAGTGCTCCGACGGTGCGCTGCAGGCGTGGAAAACAATAATATTGTTCATAAATTATAATACGCGCGTATATAGTGTGTAGTGTGTACGTATATAGATTTAAACGTTTTCGTCGTCTGCGACGGATCGTTATCTCGACGTAGGTATATATTATGTTTCTATGGCATGTATATACCTAAAAGTCCAATAAAAAAAAAGGACTGATAAAAATGTTCTACGAAAAAAGTCCAAAAATAAAAGTCTGGTAAAATATGCAATAAATATATTTATAATTACCTAACATGCAAGTAGGTAATAATATCTTTTAAATTAACAAATGCACAAATTAATATTTAACTTGTATTTTAATTGATTTAAATACCTATTAAAAAATAAATAACTTTAATAGTGTAAAAAAAATAATCTTTAAATATAATCCAAATTTTTATTTATATTTTGTACCTACCAAGTACCAGTTAAAACCATTTTAAGTGTATTATATTTAAACATTATGTAGGTGCATATGCATGTTAGCAACAAAATATCTATTATAACATACCTATTATCACTTTAATAATAAATAGTGTAACAAACAGCGTATAGCTATAATAAAAATAAATACATAGGTACAATACATTTTTTTCAAGGGAAAAGTTAAAATACCTCATGATTTAAATCAGGTTCATTAGCTTCGCGACTAACTCGAATATACGATTTTTCGATCAGTAAAAATGAATATAATAATATAATGATGATATATACAGGAATAAAAAATTTGTTTTCTCTATAAACGTGGATAATTATTGTGGAAACCTCGAGAAAATAAATTAGGAAAATATGGGGGAGCATTATAAAATTATTCGATGAATAACAAAACAGGTTGATGAAAAGGTAGTATATTATATATATATATATATATATATATATATGTAATATTTTTTGGAAATAAGATTTTTTTAATACTTCGAATGGAAAATGTTTGAGTTCTGTAAATTATTTGCTAAATATTAATTTACTAATTAATCAATATTTGATAGTGTGTACGACTAAAATACTTATGATTGCGCCATACTAATGTGATATGAGGCGTGTGGTATGATACCTATGATCACCGTTTACTATTTTCACAAAGGTCTATCGATTTTTTCTGCAAACAACTGCTTCAGTATTGTTATAGTTCCTGTATGTGCAGTGACGTATAAATTAAATGAAAATGACTATATATACACACATATATACTGTGTGACATACAGTTGTTAGTGCAAAAGTGAATATTACGCAAAATTAGGTAAATTAATTTATGATAACTCAAATGGATTATGTTAATAGTTGTAATACACAGTGTTGGACATTTGAATTATGTTTTTGGCAATAAATAATAATTTGTCAAATTAATACCATAATTAGTAATAATGTGTTATTTTAAAACAGTCATGCCACATATTACATTAAAACATACTAGAATTTAAAGTTGTTTCAACATGAACATAAACATTATAATGCGACTATGGTCAAAAACTATATTTTAAAATCGTCATCAAAAATCAACGTGGAAATGTGTTAGTTACTGACAGCATATTTTGTAGTTAAATACAACACCTGCACATATTTTCTATGCGATACGCAGACACGCAAAGCGCCCGCACTAAAAACCACAAGAATATTATTATATTGTGTTCACGACGAAGGGTATAAGTGTAGAGCGTATTGCTGGGTGGAAGTTACACTCATCTTACATGTTATATAGGTACGACTTACGGACTAACGTGGATATGAATTTTTTTCAAAAAATTGAATCCCAACGATAGATGTCACAGGAATGGGGTACAAGATTTTCAACACAAGTATATCATTTTATAATGTATGTATAATATTTATATATTTATATTATATCATAATAAAACCAATTACAATATTCTAAACAAATCATTTATAGTATATATATATATATAATCACTTAAAAGAAAAAACTGTTTCGACGTAAAATAAATCATATTATAATAATATAGTAAGTATTATGTACATACAACGGTATAATATATGCCGACAGTAATAATAATAAAAAAAAAAACAATCAACGAAAAAAACCGTTTTCAGTACAAAACGTACTTTATATAATATAATACTTGTAAAATAATATGTATAGTACGCAGAAAAAAAGACATATTTTAATTCAAAGTTTTGATTTTAAAACAAGAAATAATAACTTTGGGAACAACGTCGGGGCGACGATGTGATAATTTGTTATTACAAATATATATAAATATATGTAATATATTTTATGTCTATAACTATAGGTAAGTACCTACCTATTTTAATTGAATGGAAAACAAATACATCGTTCGTAGTTTTATGTGTGTGTACTTATGTGTGATACATAGACACTGTAATACGCGTATATATAGAAATAAAATTATATTATGATATTTTATTAGATGTCCGGCCGCTGTCTGCGTTTCGATTTCTGACGTCGGAGATCAGAGTTTTGGTGATTACTCGACAAACGAAAAAAAAAAAAAAAGTAATACGCCAGTGGCATAATAATGATGATTATATTATTATGTCATGTCGAGTGACCATCAAAAGTCTGAAAAATATGTCGTCGGATCCCGAAACCGAAAACGGTCGACATAGTGAAGTTTCACTAAACCTAATCTAAAACTCGTCACTTCAACAACATTATAGTAAACAATAATGATACAAATAGTTAATAATAAAAAGATAGACGATTATTTTTTTATTTTTTTATTTATTTATTTTTAGGTACAGTGATGATAATATATATATATATTTTAAAACCAAACGCACAGTCAATAAAATATTACACTTACAATTTATTTACGTAAGGTATTTCCTAAATTACATAGGAAAATTTAAATACACCATTTTTTTTAACTCTAATCCGTATAAGAACTCTACAATAAAATAATGAGGAACATTAGTGAGCGTAAACGCAATTTTAATTAAAACGTAGGTATATGTTATAGTTTTTAATATTTTTTTTTGTTTTTTCTTATTTTTAATTTCAAACATTTTATAGGTGAGTTTATATTTGGGGTTTGGAAATACTTTTAAATCTAAATCAAATAATAATCGTAATAATAATAATAATGATAATAATATAATAATAATAATAATAATAATCATAATAATAATAATAATAATAATAATAATAATAATAGTAATAATAAGAATAATAATAATAATTGTAGTGTAAAATAATAAATAACAGACTAGTCAAACATAAACCGAATTTACAACATTTTTTTTTTTTGTTAGAAATTACTCATTTCTAAAAGAGAAAAAAACAAACGATTGTTAACAATAAAAAAAAAAAAATCCTACACGACAAAATTCTAAATTTATAAACATTTTGTACTTATTTTTATGAAAAATTATTTACACAATGGAAAAATGGGATTTATATTGTTTTATATTATTATACACGATGTGTTCAACACGTTATTTATATTTACAATTTTTCCGGGAATGTTTATCAAGATAATATTGTATAATATTAATAAAATTATTACCATTTACAATATTATTTTTCTTTCACATAATCACGCATCCACTCGATCTATACGTAAACGTGACACGTATGTATAAAGCGGTTGGAAAACTTTAATAATGATTATGCGAACTTTAAAAATGCAGTCTTCGGTGTGGAACTCATGATGATCTCTCAGGAATGTAAGAGGTACTTTCGTTGAAACGGAATCAGAACGAAAGAAAATTCAGTTTAAAAAAAAAATAGTCGTAAACTGTACAACGTCCGGTGAACACGAAAACCATATAGAATATAATATATATTAATTGGTTGATAGGTAGGCATTTGGAATGGTACGTTGTTTTCAGTTAGCATAATATTGTTTTGAGCGAATCGATGTTATGCTGTTTAACCGTGGGTATAATATATAGCCTTATACGAACAGATAAAGGAAGATTTAAAAAAAATATATATATATTTATATAAAATTAAATTAAAACAAGACTGTATTTACACCAGACCTATATAGAGGGGTGAAAGCGGTACACGATAGAAAGACGAGTGGCGAAGAGGACGCCTTGTTTTCTGTATGGTTTATAATAAAAATGTTATATAACATTTTTTCAAGAAAAGTTTTTAGTGAAACGGTAACTAAACAAGAAAAAAAAACATAAAACTGCATGGTCAAAACAAAAATATTATTGTTATATAAATGTTTTTCGAGATCTATTTGTATTTTGTAAATTATCTATATATATATATATTTCTTAACACACTTACATAAAATTAAAATATGCGTGTCGAGTACGATTTAATAGTAGATATCGTTATTAAATATATTTTATTTTCGTTTTCGTCGATTCTTCAGTGAACTCGGCAGCCGCCGTCAGTATATCGTCGTACTCTGTACGGGGAGGGGGCTGAAACCCCTCCAGGGGAAGAGTCATGTGTTGTCTTTGGAAACGGCCGAACTGCTGTACGACTCGTCGTCGATCATGGACGACGGTAAAATGTAACCGCCGGCACCGCCAGACTCTGTGGTCTTTGAGCCGTCGTCCATTTTGATATACTGGCTACCCTCTAGCTTAATGTTCTGGTTGACCACGCACTTGCGCATGTGCTTCTCGAGCGTGGACGGCACCGAGAACGGCATTTCGCAAAACCGACACCGGTACACGTCCTTGCCCAGACGACCGTGTGTCTTCATGTGCCTGGTCAATTTGGAGCTCTGGGCGCACGCGTACGAGCACAATTCGCACTTGTACGGTTTTTCACCGGTGTGCGACCGTCGGTGCACCGTCAGGTTGCTGCAGTTCTTGAACACCTTTCCACAGTACTCGCACGTGTCGTTGCGCCTCGACTCTTTTTTGGAGTGCGCCCCCTGCAGCCCCAGGTTCAGGGCTGCCGAAAGCGAACTGGGACCCGGTTTTGAGCGACCGCCACTACCACCGCCACCGCCACTGCCCGGTTCTCCGACTCCACTTCCGGCCGATGGTGGTTTTCCAGGAAGTCCGCTCAAGAACGACTCGCCCCGATGGTGTGCAGCTATAGCCGGAAGCCACATATTCGCTGCGTACAGCCGTTCTCGGGTGAGTAGTGGGTGATGCGGGTTGTCGGTATCGAGCTTCAGCCTCTTGGAGGCCGGGTCAAACGGATTCTCAAACGCGGAACCCGGTCCAAAGATGCCATGGTGTGCGCCCACCAGGTCGAGTGGATTCTGGCCAGCAGCGATCAGATTCTTGGTCAGCTCCTCACGAAATCGGATATCTGCTGCAGTCTTGTCGACAAGTCCATTCTCCAGGTTGCGCAGTGGGTTTGCCGATTTTGTCGAACTGTTGTTGTTGTCTGGTATGATGGACGGAGATAGGCGAAAGTTGTCTTTCCGCCGGATCCGGAATTGAGGCGAAAGCAACGAAGAAGACTCCTTGAGCGCTTGCTTGTATGCTTCACTATACTGTTGGATATTACTCAAGCCAAATTTGCTCATGAGCTCGCCGACCAGAGAGCTCGGTGGTAATGGTTGCGGTATACGATCACCCGGTGTGTTCTCGGGAGATGTGCGATTGGAACTGTTGCCGCCCGGCTTCTTGTCGTGTTCGGCTGACGACGTCGACTTGGTTGTCAAGTCTTCTGGAACGTCGCCACCTTCGTCGTTTTCATCGTTATCCTCATCTTCCAGCTCCATATCCTCCTCTTCTTCTTCTTCATCCTCGTCACCATCGTCCTCATCAGCATCGTCTTCGTCAGCGTCGTCCTCGTCACCATCATCCTCCTCCTCGATTTCCGCTTCATCATCGTCTATTTCAGAATCGTCCTCGTCATCATCGTTGGATGTTAAGTCCGGTGTCGAGCTCGTATCCACCCCATTGGCGGTCGTCCCACACTCGCCACCGGCCAGCCCGTTTCCCCGGTTCGACCGGCGGTGCGTTTTCATGTGCCGCTTCAGCTTGGAGCTCTGCGTACATGCGTGGTCGCATACTGAACACTTGTACGGTTTTTCTCCGGTGTGCGTACGTCTATGTACGATCAAGTTGCTCAGAAACCGGAACTTCTTTCCGCAGTATTCACACTCACGAGTTTTCTCCTCTTCACCAATCACCTGTGGTTGACTGGTAATGTCTTGACACGTCTTGTCCTTGGACGCATTGGACGACAGGTCAAGCGTGTGTCTGGACGTGTCGCCGGCGATTCGGTCTTGTTCGGTTAGTGACTCGACCGAATTGTTGTTGCTAACGTTGTTGTTATTGTTGTTGTTATTACTTAAACCGACGGTGACCGCTGAGGGAACAGTAGTGTTAGTCTGCGGTGCTATAGTCACGGCTGCCGTTGCCGATACACTGTTGTTGATGTGATTGTTGTTGTTGTTGTTGTTGTTGTTGGGGCTGCTAAAGGGAGGCGTCATTTTTCGCGGCGAAGGCGACGAACTTGGTGCAGTAGCAGCTCCAGGACTAGTGGTACCTGCGAGTTGCCGCAATCGCTGCGAGTAAAAATCCATCTGCGGATCGAGATTTAAGGCCGGTAACGTTGGCGCTGGGTGTCTAGGATTGTTCCGGTCATTGGCTGCAGCCGCGGCGGCTAGCCCCGGAAATGGTGACGTGGGCATGGCATTTGCCGCGGCCACTGCCACGGCGAAACCCAGCCCGTGCTGCTGTTGGTTGAGTCTGAACTGTTCGGACATGAGCTGCTCCATGCGGAACTGATGATCTTGGTGATGACTGGACGTCCGTCCGAACAGCGGTGGATTGCCGATGGGAGACGTCCCGGGGAACGGAGACGGACGTTGGGGAGGCTCGCCCATCGGCATCCTAAGCAAGCCTCCAACAGCAAAAGGGTTGTGCATAGGCATAGACATAGGGTTGTTATCGACCATTGATGGCGGCCCGGTACTCGTGGGTGGTGGTGGAGGCGGTGGTGGATGGGAATGCATGTTCATCCGGGAAGGAGGCATGCCTAGGGTGAGCGGCAGTACCGACGACATGCCTGGAAGTGATGACGTGTTGCTGCTCGAGCACCCAGACGACCCCAACGAAGAGCATGAGGAGTTGTTCTTGGACTGCGACACTGGCGATGGCGTACCATCCGTGTAGATCTTCATCGAGTGTGAGGTCTGAGCATGCTGCAAAAGCCTCCACGACGAGTTGAACCTCGCCTTACACGTGCAACACACGAAACTGCTAGGTTCTGCAAACATGAAAGAAAAAACGAAAATTCGATTAGAACGGCCGTTGTATTTCGAAATTTTCTATCGGTCAAACGACCGTGCGCGAGTAATGTTACACGCGGTACCACAGGCTGTGCACATAATGTAATTTATATCATACACGAGTACAGACTATAATATAATATATAAATATATATATATATATTACAAATGTACATGGCGACAACAATACTCTCGAGGTCCGGCTCGACGCTAAGAAAAAAATAATAATATAAATAAACCCATACTGCGCGCCGCAACCGTCAAGCGTAGGTATATTCAATTGATTTAAAATTTAATAATGGAACAAAAGAGACGACGGTGTTTTTATGTTTTCGTAATAGAGCTGGACGTCGTTGTGTTTCTATCGCATTATTGTATGCAATACGTGTACAGGAGGTATAGGCATATCCAAACCCTTATTCATTTTATATTATGTATATAGCTTACGAGCGCGCGCTGCAGTTATTATTCCTCAAACTCGGTGGCACAAAATGAAAGAAAAAAAATTATGATTGACTTGAGAATAGATTGCGCGAGATCGGACTCCGAGCGACTGCTGAGCGACGGCGGCGGTTGCGAGTAACGGCCGTTTTCCGGCAGCGACGACGACGACGACGACGCCGCCGCCACCGTTGCCGATGACGTGTGGCTACGACCAAAAAGGGTCATACAACGTTATACATAACATTATTATGTGCGTGCGAGCAGCTGACCGAAATTTTGCGGGAGAACAACAACGACGACGACAACTGCGCGTTATTGCACAAGATTCGGCGAGTTTTTGTTATTTAGAAATCTATATTGTGTTTCGTACGCGCACAATCAGTATATATACTCGTCGAGAGCTCAATATACACAGTCGTTGTGGTCGTAATAGTAGTTGTAGTTTTAGGGGGCGGTAAAAATTTCATTAAAAAATATTAAACAAAAAAAAAAAAAAACTCGAGAGAAAGAGAGAGAGACGGACATTCACACCCCATCATATATATCATTATACGCGCGTATATTATGTTTAAAGTGGTGTTTTTTATATTTTAAAAAAATGACCCGAGGGATAATATGTAACGCGACCACCGCCACCGCGTTTCCCTCTAATCCCGTTATCGGGTTGTAAAGTTTATTTTTTTTCCCCCCGTCGGACAAGATGTCGGTGTGAAAAATAAAAATATTATGTTTTCGCGGTGGCGGCTGCTGCGCTACGGTAATGGCAGTAGCGGCGAGCGCAATAATGAACGAGTGGCGTATAAACACGGGCGCCGGGTGGCGCGATGATGCGCTGTTACGACCGGACCCCGAAAGAGGATATTATTGAAAAAAAAAACTGTAAAAAACGACTATGGAAATGCAACGGGCAATGTGCTCGTACGCGACGTCGGCGGCACGGCTGGACCGTGCGTGACTCGAATGCGGAAGCGCGAAAACGTTAGAAGAAAGACGCGAAATATGGAATAATATAATATCGTACAATATAATACCGACCGGAATCGGTTAAATAAAATAATACCAAATCTCATACCAGATGCGAACTATTGCGCACGAAATGTCGTATCATGCGCGAACGCGTCGCCCGAATTTGGTTCGAAGACAAGGCGATTATTAATTATTACTATTGTTATTATCATCGTCACACGATAATCTATCTAGTTCGCCAATAGATGATTCATTTATGCAATAAAATGCAATATGGCACACGAGTACCTATACACGAATTACGACGAATCCAGACGACATAAATATGCTATTATCGTACATCGTCTAAATAATATACGCTTTTGTCGTTTTCTTTTATACTTATTTCGTTTTTTTTTTTTCAGCGCGGTCCTCGCGCCACGCACCGTGATCGATGCTGCGGAGGTGATTGTGAGGGGGAGAGGGGCACTGGAGAGAACACGGTTTCTCTAAATAACACGAAAAGTCGAACCGAGCACGTTTCTCCGTGATGCACGATAACAGTGTCGTCTATAGTATAGTGTATAATATACGTACTAGTATAGGTTCATCTGAGTGCAGTGCGAGAAGAGGAGGGCTATAGAGGGATATTTCATTTTTTTCAAATGCAAATTTTAACCATCTCGCGCTTCACACACACACACACGTACACGTACACACATTATTACGGTTAGATTTTCTTTTACCGCCGCCCGCAACGCTGTGTGTCTATATAAATATATATCACATACACACACACACACACACACGATATTATTATAATATAGTATATTGTATACGTGAATATACGCGACGAGTTTCCTCTTCCGGCGCCGCGCGGGTCATATATGCGGGGGAAGTGCAGACGAGGATCGTCGTCGTGTGCGTGTCGCCAGCTATATATATTCTGTATAATACGTATACATTATTATAATATCTATGAGCGCATTCATCATCGCCGGCCACAAGTGGACCTCACCACCGCAACCTCTTCCTCATCCTTCTACCGCCCCCGCCGCGTACCGCCATACGTCTTTAACCGCCGCGTGTATATTTATAATATACATACGTACGTATATAACAGTGCGTATATTATAAGAAGATAACGTCGGCGGCGCGAGTACTGCACAAAAGCGGCAGAGGACCCGCGGGTGCTAGCAACGGAACAATGACGGAGGACCGTACGTGGGTTATCTCATCGTCGTCGTCGTCGTCGTCGTCGTCGTCGACCCTCTCAAGCTTTTTAAGGTTTAAAAAATAAAAAAAATAAACGAGCTTTATGGACAATCTGTGTTAGCCGTCATCTGCGCGGCAGTAGATGGTCTCCGACTAAGGGAGGGGGGGAATGAGAGAGCAGTAAATTTGCATTTTTTTTTTTTTTATCGCAGGACCTGCGTATAGAAGAATAGCTCCTGTTTTGCATGCGGGTGACCCTGCTGTCCGCGTAAAGCTATATTATTATAATATAATATAGGACGAACGAAATTGAGAACTATATGTACATACACACTCACGCTCTAAATTACATGTAAAAAATATTCAAATAAAACAATCGCTTCACTGTCGATTTTAGCAAATTATGATACGCGTCTAAACGTGTATTCGAACGACTCTCCGCCAGACGTACCCATCAAACTATAACCGCATTATTTTATTGAAATTTTTATTATTTATTTATTTATTTATTTATTATTGTTTGTCTATCATCGAGTGGTCTACGCGACACTTTGTTTCACTACTACAGACTACCGTCATCAAATATTATTATTGGAATAATCGCCCGAGGCCTTCATCACGGACGGACCGCGTGACGCGGTCACGTGACAAGGATCGCGTCCGTCAGCGAACCGACGAGTGGTCCGACCATACGGACGAACCGTGCGTTTGACGGCGATGATAATATCATCATAATAATAAATAATAATATATAATACACAATACAATAAAATATGTGCCTAAATATAATAATAGTAATAAACCGCCGCCGCCGACCTTATGCACACTGCAGCCAGCAGCAGCAACCCATATATCTATACGGTATATTATAATGTAGGTACCTACCCCCGACGGGCACGCGTATACGCCGAATTACCTGCCTGTACCTAAGGGTCTGTCACGATACATATTATTGTATTTTAAAGCGATGGACGCGTGTACGTGTAATATATTATGCGCGCAACCCTTTTTATTTTTCCGAAATTGGGGTGTGTACGTCGCCGACGAGGCCGCCGCACAGCTGTGACGGACACCAGGCTTTAATAATATTCATTTTTCCACTGCTCGTGTAATATTATACATACAGATATACTTTAATAATAATATATAATATCGGGTACGCGCGACATGTAGTATACGCGGTGTGATCTGCATCTGCTGCAGTCTCCGCATAGTCGAATTCGTATTTTTCCTCGCCCAATCCTTTTTTATATTATACATAATAATATACGCTGTTCACGTATATAACCCTCAATGGGCGCCCGACACTCAACGATTTTCATGAAATTCGTCAAACGTCATCTCGTTTTTGGGTAGATATTATTTATTGAAGCTATTATTGTCTGTCGTCCGTCACGAGTGTCCACCTCCTCCTAATCCCCCCCCCCAACACTCACCCGTGAACTACATGAATGACTGCAATAGTTTCGACCTTCTGTTGTTGCATCACAAACGAACGTACCGCCGTCGAGTCGATCATATAATCATACTTACAATATGTAGATACAATCCGCAGAGAGTATACATTATTTGTATAAAATATGTAATATATATAATATGATATTTGCTTAAAGATACTGAAACTCATAACTTTACAAGCTATAGCGCCGGACAACTGAAGTCGTCGTCATCGTTGCACATTTAAATAAATCAATTATCGTTGGTCGCGAATTACTAACATGCGTAACGTCAAATATATTAGTACTATGCATAAATACAACGTCTTAACAAGCCGGGTAAACTAACGAATAGAACCTATGTCATTTATGTACACACCGCGCTATTATTATTAAAACGATTTAGCTGCTATTTATTTATCAACCACCCACCCGCCCGCCATACTCGATTATATAATTGGTTTATTGTATATACGTATAATATACATTATACATTTTGTAAATGGTATAAAATGTAATTGGTTTAATTTATAATATTATATTATAGGTTGGCGTATAATTTATTTATGTTTTAAATAACGCGCGGAAATTAAAGGTAAGTCGGTACACGGTACGTTTATACGAATATCATCTATGTAACATAGACATTCGATATTTATATATCTGTGCTGGATAGATAATAATTAATAGACATAATTCTAGATGAATTATGACGCTTATTTTTTACTTTGTATCAGACTTTTTCACTAGTTAACATAAACAATAATATTGTTACTGTGAAAAATTACCTGAGACGATATCGTTTCGTGAAAATTCAACAGTTATGAACTATGTTGTAATAGTACCTATATAGTACCTACTTATTAATTTTATAGGATGAATATATTGTTGTATGATCCGTTGTAGTTTTCAGGGCACTTATACGTAAGAGTATTCAAAAATATAATTAGATTTTATAGGAATACTATATCCTAAACATTTTAACCAAAATATTTACTTTTATTTTTTTTAATGTCTTTATTGCAACTTTTATCCCATTTAACGGCGAGCATTCAGATGTTCCACTTCCAAAACCGATAACAATAATAATAATAACAAATATTAAATTTTTCGAAGTCATCCCATTACGACAGCACCCTATTATGACGTATATATTAAAAATTAATTTAAATATGTGTGAGCGTATACAAATATTTGATTTTTACCACACAAATAAGGCCATATCAACAGAATTAGTTTTCTATAGATCCACGCAACAGAGCAAAACTGAAATATTTCAGATTATACAATGAACAATTATAGTCTGTTGTATTAATAAGATAAATATGTATATATAGACATATATTATGTGTGTATATACAGAACAGATTTGTCGGAAACAAAAAGCCCTTACACCGCGCGATTGGCGACCGTATTAGATAAAACACTATAACAATATTAAAAAATATTATATATAGCATGAGAAATCCGGTTTTTGTTTGATGTGCCCGGAAAACAATATACGTGACGAACGATACGTATAGAAGTGCAACGGGAGAAAATCATTTTTAAAAACTAAACTCCGAACAAAAGAAACGCATGCAATGGTAACAGCGAGTGTGGACAATACGCGTGCCCCGAAAATTTATTATGTAAATAACCCCGGAGTGTACGAAACTTTGCTCACCGACATATCACTACCAATTGTTACACTGCTGTGATTAGTGGCGTATGAATACCATAGCACGTAGTATACGTAACATTATCATAAGACGTCTACTACAAATGTGAGGTAGGTATTTAGTAACGTCATTAAATTTATGAAACTTATAATAATATATTGAAGTTGTGTGTCGTTTTATTTTCTCGAAATAATAAAATATAATAAACAATAATATAATAAATAATTAATAAACATACGTAGCACACTAACACGTATGCTTACATTCAATAAAAAAGTGAATTTATATACGATGGAATTTTGAAACAGTGGATTTGTAATAATTATATACAATATAGATATCGATGTACCACGATGTCTACGTACCTATGTATTCGCACCTACCCACGGTTCGTAATATTATTATAATCGAAATTCGTGCGAATTCAGAAATTAAAAAATAATACAATAACAAACGATCTCTAGTCTTCCTAGATTATTGGCACGCTCATTTTTCGCCAACGAAAGTTACATCCGGCCGCGGACCCGGAGGCAACACACGCGTGTAATACGTATGATATGTATGTATATTGTATATATATAAAATAAAACATGTGTCGTGGGTGTCTTTTATTATAGGTACACATTATAAATATTACATATTTATTATATAGATATGAAGATGCGCCCGACGGACTGTGTGCATAATAATATAATAAAATGGGTAAGGTTAGGCCATATGTATATGTTTATATGTGTTTAAACGGACACAACTGTAATATGTACGCTGACCATGACTGTATGGTCGATGTACATAGACCGCTGCAGCACGCCACGTCCGCCCACCGATGCGATTATATTATTATTATTATTATTATCTGGCGTGCAACGTTTACACTGTTATTACTTATTAGATTTTTAAGTCGTGTGACGACGACCGATATAATAATAATAAAACAGCGTTTAATATTATTATTGTCGTCGTCGCGCGTTTAATCACTTTGATATTTAAATTTATTTTCTTCTCTCCAAGTCGCGTCCGTATACGTATTATAATTTTATTATTATATCGTACTTTCCACGGTCGTGACCCGTCGTAGGTATATAATATAGTGTAGACGATGAAAAAAAAACTACGTGGATATCGCATAATATGTTAAAATATTTCGTTATTATAGTCCGCGTGTCATTTTTGCTATTTCTCATTTTTCGGAGCGAGGACGAAAATAAAATAATTACAACGACGTAACAACTGCAATATTGTAATAATATTAAATCGATTTAGGGGAAACAATCCGGGAAACGCGTACCTATACGATATTATACCGTTGCAAGTCGGTTTGTAAACACGAACGCGGTCGTGGTAAGCACCTAAATAAAAAAAATGCGTTCGTTGTCGTCAACGTCGGGTTAGGTTGTACACGTCGCCACGTCCCTGACACGGTTTAGTGACCACACCGGCGGCGGCGTAAAGGGAAAATGTGTAGTGCGCGGAGTAAGTACGAACGATACGCAGTGACGAAACGATGAGCGCAACCGTGTTGTACGCCGTCACCACCTCGTGCGTATACATACATATTATAGTCCTCATCGTCAGAGTCGCCGCCACGCTGTCCTTCGGGCGTCGTGACCCGCAGTGTCGTGGGAAGCCCGCGGGCCGTAACGACGTTTTCACATATTATATTATTATTATAATTATTTTAATACTTTAGAATATTGTATTCTATATAAATGTATAATGTATACGTACGGTGAGCGTGTCTGCAGTGCGTGTGTGTGTGTGTGCACTGTCCGTTTTGCCACTGCCGCCGTTTGACGGACGGACGCGAATGCGAAAAAAAATCGTTTTTAATTCGAACGGATAGCCGCCGGACGACAGCGAGGGTCACTGTGGCAGTTATAACTATTGCACTATACATATAATATGCAATGTGCGCGCGTATAATACATCACGATGATGAGTGTAACGCGTGGTGTTCGATTTCTATACGATATACTAATTGGCGATGTATACGACGACGACGATCGTTTGTATACAATATAATAGTAATAATAATAATAATAATAATAATATAATCCGCGCGGGCGGCGGCGGTGTTTACGGTCCGATAAACACGACGGTGGCACTTGTGTATACATATAATACGGACGTGTAAAAAAAAAAAAAAATTTGAATGACGTAACGGAGAAAGGGTGAAATATATTATGTCGTCGTTCCCGCGGGGGCCGGTGCGCGGCAATAGTAATATAATGTAGCTTATAAACAGTTGTGCACGAGAGTCCGAACTGGACAATGGACATACGGCCGACTGTCAATCCGCAGCGGTGGCGATGGGGTTGCGCGTGTACAATGTCGGGAGAAGCTATCTTTATAGACGCGCGTGTAGCGGATCAGCGAAAGGGTTAATTTCGATTTTACCACCGACCGTCGATGACCTCCTTGTGTATATTATAAAATATATACATATGACGTACGCACGTTATAATATATGTATAGCGACATACAAATCGTTTACCCCAGTTCAAATGTATGACAAGAGAACGAAAACGCAATACACAAAAACGAAATCGACCCGAGGCTAATGTTATACCTACTGTCGCTAATAGATAAATTGCGCTCGGACTTTCGTTTTCGTATACAGTACATATATAATATATATTATTTATATATAATACGTATACGCACACACAGCTATCCTCTTCGTCTATTGTAGGTATATATGACGTATGTCTACATCGCAGCAGTCGTCGCTTGACCTCAAACCGTCCACCTCTGCGGCGTATTAATATTATTTGTTTCTCTATCGCAGTTGTTATTATTATCGTTGATAATATAAAACGCATATAATACATCTTGAAAGGGTCTGTCCGAATTGCACAATGTCATGAACATCGAATAATCGCATCAATGTATTGTAGGTATATAACAATATATAAGTGCAAGAGTATAAAACACATAATTTATTATATTTACATACTTGTTTAAAAAGTTGTTTGTTATAATAATATAAACCCTTTAGTCATTAAATTATAATAAAATTATAAGCTAAGTATTATTATAATATTTTGTAGATTTAATATACAGACAGAATGGTAATTTGAAAATATTTGTATAATCGAATTATAATAAACAAGAAACATAGAATGTTAATGAACCTAGGTATATGCGACGTCGTACATAATACCTTTCCCTTAGAGAAATGGCATTTGTTTCGGATGTGCTGGCGATAGATAAATACATTTTTTATCAAATCGTCGTCACTGTCATCGAAGTTTAACGCGGATGTAAGCGTTTGCACTGATTGTTATATTCTATTATACATATATATATTTTTTTTTTAATATTTTTTAATTCGAAAGGATTTCGCGCTCCCCGTCGCGTGGCCAAATGTCGTTCGTGTCCGGCGGCTATTGACAATTATTCGGCCGTTAAAAATGTGCGCCGCGCAAATAATAAGTTTCCCATAGACGCACAAACCACTAACATTATTATTATTATTATTATTATTATTATTGTGTGTACCGCACGGTAGAGAACAGACGATCGAGGACGACAGCGGCTGGTTTTCCCGGTTGTCGCGCGCGGATGCAATTAAAATTTATCGCCGATCCAGAACGCGTCGATCCAGTGTGAAACGCGCCGCTAATGGGAAACAAGGTTGGATTTATTACTATTATTAGTATTTACACCACTGCTGCAAAGAGAGAAAAAATATATTGTACATAATATAATTGACCAGAATAATAACGACGATAATGATAATAATATAACACGACATAATGGAAATCTCCGCGTGGAACCCGATGAACCGAGAGCGGCGGAAAAAAGGTCCTCTGGCCGGGCTAATGACTCGCGTTGTCACCTGGAGAGCAGCTTCGTCGTCGTCGTAGTTTCTCTGTCTCCATTGCTATGATAGACGACTGTTTTTGTTTTTTCTTTCAATTTTTCTTTTTACTGTTTTTGCGGTCCGTTGCGCCTCGGTTGAGTTTCCACACGCTAAAACGTCTTGTCGTTTTTTCAGTTTTTTTTTACATACGCCAAAAATTTAGGACCCACGCACGAAATCAAGGACCTCTAATTATTATTACTTTGCTCTGCCTCTCTTTCCAACTATCTTTCTCTCTGCGGGCGGTAGCAAGTCACCTGCAATTATTAGGTGACGACGACGACAGGTACAGGTACAGGTTTCGTTATGCGTCGTGCCACTGTATTTATATTAAATAATATTATTTCAAAGCTAATATACCTACATATATATATATATATATATATATACAGCGAAACCAAGACGAATTAACAGAAAATTAGCTCGAACGGCTGCCGCCCGTCATCTGCGGTCGCTGTCGGGTAATATTAATCGTCGATTTTAAACATCGGTAAATGTATACTCTTAGATGTAAGGTAAAAGAAGGAATAATTATCATCTTATATTTTTATCAAAATTTAATTTATTTTAGATTTGAAAACACACTAGATATACTATTTATTTAGATTAATCGTAAAGTTTAATATATTAATTAGTTGACATTATTGCAAATCGAAGTAATATCATTGAGAGTCATTTTGTACAACAAATAAACGTTTTAATTTAAAATGTAAACGATAGAATGTTTTGACGCGAAACAAAAAGAATTTCTTATTTACATAATTTATCATATATTACTGTACGAATGGGCATTATTGTGTAGAATGTGTATACTCGCATACGCGCATATTATATGTATATATATGCACAAAACTTTTTTTTTTTATCACGACGAATAACGCGCGTGGACTGTAACACTATAAGCAGCGAAGGACAATTATTTAAATTGTAGTTCACTTGACCGCGTGCGCAAACAGTAATTTTGCTCTTGTCGCAACGATTTAAATATTTGAATATTTTAATAGTATATGTTATAATAATAATAATTATTATTATTATTATAAACATTCGTCGTGAATTTGTTGAACAATTTCCCGGAGATGTTGAAAGACATTTCAAAACGAATCGCAGTATTCGCTACCGCAGTAACGATAAGATATTGAATATATTATAGGTATATAGGTAATATAAATTACATCATTTTAAATATGAGAAAATACAGAGGCCACCTTAACGATATAGACAACATTTCCAAACAGAATCATATCCCATCAACGACCATGCACGTCGTCTCGGTGCGTTGGTATCGTTACTCACGGAATATTTTCGGGCGGAAGGGGGTGGAACGAGATTATCTTTTTGTCATTATTTTTCTCGGAATATAATACATACAGAATAATATCTAGGGTGTACAAGATTTATAACATATTATTATGGTTTTTGCCGGCGGGCGTAAAACGAAATTCGACGACGGCACAATTGGACACGAGTGAGAAGGAGGCGAGTGTATAACTTTTCAATTTCGTACGTTCGACCGAATTCGAAACCGATTGCGTAACTTTTTCAATCAAAGTATAATAATAAATAATTCATGTATAATAATCAACCCCGTTTGGTTATAAATATATACCTATATAATAGTAATTTATAGAAAATAAAATAAGCACAACATACCTGAGTTAGTGGTATTGGATTCGGCATCGACGCAGGACGATGCCGAGCGATTGGACTTTTTGTAACCCAAGTCCTCAGACGACTCAGATCCCTGTTTTACCCGTCCGCTCTTGGTGGCGGCGGCAGTGGCGCTGGACTTCTCGTCCTCGGAACTCGCGGTACCATCTTCGCCACCGTTGTTTCGGTCGGACGTCCGCTTGGGTGTGCTGGACGGCGGTGGTCGCCTGTGATGATGATTATGATTATGGTGGTGGAGTGAAGATGGGTCATCGGCACCAGCCGGAGACTGAGACCGATGGTGTGACTTTGCCTTAGCCGCTGAAAGACCGTTGTCGAGTGGCTGTGGCGGCGGCGGTGGCCCGGCGCAGTCGTCGCCACTGTTGCTGTTGCAGTTGGCAGCCAGTGAGTCTTTGCTGCAACCGGTCATCTTGTGCTGTACGAATCGGCATATGTCCGATAATAGGAACACTCTCTGACACTGACCACACGTCAACAGGTCTACCTGATCGGTGTTGCCGGTGCTATGTGTCGGGTCCGTATCCGCTAAAAATAGAAAAAAAATCCGTTAAGATCGTTGTACGAGTATAGGTATAAGTATAATAAATATTCATTATGCTATCAATCGGGTTTTATTTCAAGTATATCCACGTTTTTTACCTAAAGTTTTAGGTAAATTAAAATATGTTCTTAGTCCGATTATATAAGTCCAATATACCAATACTTAATCAAATGCATTTGAAATATTAAAACGATCATGCCGATCTATTGCTTATTATTATTATTGTTGTTTGGTGATATGCGAGCGTGCGTTGAACGTCGTCCATTTTGTGTTCGTTCGGTAGTTTTAATGATGAAAATCAATAACCATTCGATATCCATACCCTCCTTTTCTATATTACGACGGTTTCTGTATCATGTACACGTTTGTGTAATTTTTTTTTGTTTCGCGCCCCGCCGAAAAACACAATATGAAATCGTCTATCAGTAGCAAGTACAATAATAATAATAATGGCAACGATGACGACGTCGATGTGTGGTCGCGGCGCAAATTAGTTTAGTTCTGTTTGAGGGTTACTAGTACGGGCGGAGGGGGTGCCGCTGCCGTCGCCGTCGCATACAGAACGCTACTTATCACGATGACGCGTCAGAGGTGATCGCACACACTACACATACAATACTTATGTTACCATCATACGTCATCTATCTACATGAAATATGTGAGTAAATTGTGAACCGTGACAGTTTCGGCATCACATATATACCTACGCCACGCGCAAAGGTGTTTAATCGTTAAAAGTTGTTCGATAAAAACGAATTTTCTAAATATATTATTTTAAATAGTATTATATTATTATATATTCATAAAAAAAAATGTTCGGATATTTTATACAATAAACAGGTGAGGAATATTTTTATTTTATACTCTAAAAGACGATTATTTACAAGAACTAGGAAGAGAGGAAAATAATCAATAATTGAACGAACTTCAATATTTTTCCACATAATAATATCATAATTTATTATTATTATACGACACCACCGGGATAATATAATATCATATTATAAAACTGACCTTGGACGACGATACGAAAATAAAATCTTAAATATATATACCTATATAATATAATGTGTTCGACAATGTGCGAGCCTGTCTTCATAAATCGTTTCCGATAACCTGGAAATCCGCCATTTATATTATATAATATTATATTATTATATGTGTACAATATATTTGCGTTGCGTTTAAAGAGTGGTTCTCTTGTACGTTAAAATCTACTTCACTGCAACGGTTCTGCAGTGTCCGCACGACGATGTCCCTAATAGTTTTTAATCGCTTTGCAGGGGCCGGGAATATTGTTTATGCACTTCTGGATGGGGGACGGTGGTGGCAGGGCCGTTTGTATATAATATAATACCCGACAAAAGTGGCAAACGTGCGTTTGACGTGAAAATCTCGGACGGCAATATCGTACGTATTATATATATGACCCATATATACAATTTACACAACGATTTTCGTTATATACCACACCGGGCGTACACATATCGCTGTTCCACACCACTCCATAAACCTATGCGTATACATGTATATACTATTCACACACATACACACGCCCACAAACACACTGGTGAAGACCTTAAATGCGTCTAATGGACACTCGCCGTACACAATATATATGTATAAATGAATATAGGCTAACACACGGTGAAAAATCCCGTGGGGTAGTGTTTTTGTTTGCCCGAGGGGTGCGTCCGCCGCTCGGATACTATGGTGAAGGGTGTAGCAGAGCACGTATAGATGTATAGAGGACGGCCACAAACATCTGCGCGCTACATGCTACAGCATACAACAATATGCACCCGCTGTGAATGTGAGTAGCTGCAGTGGCGGCGGCAACGATGGTCATTGGTCAAATCGATTGGTCATCCGGTCAGTTTTGGTCAACGCCCCAGGCCCGCGCACCCCTCCTTTGAGGGATGTAGCCGCCCTACCGACGCCGAGGCGGTGGTCAAACCTGCACGAAGACTTTTCCACTACTTCCGGATCATTGTGTATACATAAACGTATAAATGTATATTTTATTAGGTGTAATATAAATATTTATTTCGTTTTATATTTTTTGCATATTTTCACAGTGTCCTGGTTGTCTTTTGTATTACATAATATTATCGTTTATCATATTATACATAAAATATATTTTAGGTCGTCCGTCAAACGTCCCCGCAGTCGTTTGACTTTTCGAAAAATAAAAACCCGCATTGTCGGTTGCAAGACTCCCCGTTGGTGCCAGGAAATTACAGCTATCTGCCGCCGGTTTGTCGTTGTGCACAAACACACCAGCTACACCACCATCACGACACACTACCCACCCCCAACAGACAACGCACAGTCGACATCCGGATTCAAAAAAGCGAAATAAACAAAAACCGTACACACTTCAAACGCATAATCGTATATATACACACACAGACATTAAACAGCATACAAGTAAAAATATAACATATATGTATATGCGTTCTCTACCGGACATGACCACCTTTCATTTTTATTATTATTACTTATCTGTTTTACCAGAAATATAAATAAACCTGCTCCGGATTTTATGACTTGAAAAAAAATGTCTCCATTGTTTTTTTTCTCTCTCTCTTGCCCCCGTACGTAGGTACAATCGTTTGCTGCAATTATAACTGCCGCTATAAATTACATATGTGTATGTAAGTACCTCTATACGTACGTAATCACGTATTACTCGTGTGATTGATCGCCGTCTGACCGGCTGATCTATCGATCAATCATTCGGATCGCGGCGATCCCGGCGGCGTCGGCGCGTTGGTTACCGCATGACACAATCGTAATGCACCGCGCGCGCGATGTGTATAATGTATATCCACAATTGCAGTTAGAGCGTGTACACTTTGCAGAACACACATCTTACTTTCTCCTCTCGACCGCCATTGTATATTATTATATTTACCTGTGCCGTAAACTCGAAATAAATTTTTCTTGTTCAACGCCGTGGTGACAGTTATTTTTATTATTTTATTTATTAACTTATTATTACGCCCCTCAGATTACCACGTAGTTAATCGTAAAATAAAATGAGTTGTTTTATGTATCTAACTAGCGTATATTGAACCAATAGTTGGTACTAGTTAGTAATTCTCACCTCCACCTCCCATTTTATGTGAGTTTATTGTAAATACCTATGTTCAAAAAAATGAAAAGTTTTGTATTTACGGACAAATCATAATATAAAATATATTATTAATTATTATGTAGGTATAGCGTGTTATATATAATTTTTTTTAGGTTTTAATTTTACTACGTTCAACGAACAGTGCAGTTTCGATAATTATATAATAATATTCATTTGTTATATTGAGTGCACGAAAAAAAATAATCGTCAAATTAGGAAAAATCATACCGTTAAAAGTACACTAGTCTCTATACGTGTATAATGTAGGAAGAGAGGATTCGAGATATATAGTTATAGAGGTTATATATATTATGCCTATACACCCTCCGGAAAATAATAAGTACTGCACACAGCAGACACACTCGAAACTTGCGTACACTTGGCCTATGACATATTATAACTGTAGTGCAATGGCAACGATTTTATGGGTCAAATGTAAATATGAAAAAAAATGTGGCGTATAATATGCAGTATAAATGGCTAATAAATATGATATTTATTTAAAGAGTAAAGGCGACGGTATTAAATTATCATACCTATATAGAGGCGCTGTGGTGGTCGTCGGCGGTATATATAGATAGTGAGAAAACGTATTTAACAGTACAAGGCCCGATAGAAATGATAATGACATGAAAGGAAGTGCTGTTCATATACTCTTCTGCTTCTCTTGTACGAGCTTATTCATATACTTACACATATGTGTGTTCTTGCATATAAATCACGCTACCGTTCCCGAGCGTGTCCGTGCCATCACTTCCTTTGCCACCGTCCTGGCACGTAAATAACATAATAATACATCGTAGGTATACATAGAACATAGGTAAATATTACTATCGCTTCGGTAAAATGTAACAATATTTTTTACATCGTGCAAGTATAATAGTCTATGATGGCCACGCAGCACAATATACGGGGCAATAAAATCTCTCGCCTACGATGTTTAATAATAATAATAATATAACACCGCGTTTGCACAGCTGTCCCCGGCCAGTTGTCGGGCGCCCAGCAGCAGCCACGTATATATTATTATTATTACATATTTTGTGTGCCCCCTTTGGCGTTTTGATCTATCGGCCAAACTGTGTAAACTGCGCTACGCGAACGTACAAGCACACATAGTATGTATTGTGTACACGAGTCGTGCGGGTCCCCCCTGGGCGACGACATCGCATAGGTTAAGTCACATATATATATATATATTTGTATGTATAGGTACGTTTGTATGAGCGACTGTATTCCGGTAAACGCGATTAGAACTACTCGCACGCACACAAACGTATGGCGGTGACCCGACAACAACAGCCAGAGGGACGATTTTTATTGGTTAATTCGATTGGCGACGACCCCGCGGGACCTCAGCCACAAATGCACGACGACGACAAAAAGACCAAAACGACCAGAAAAAAAAAACACTTCGTCAAACTTTTGGCCTCGGGAAACATTTTTTTCTCTTCTTCTCGCCTTTTATTTTATTTTTTTTCCCACAGGACTTAATTGAAACGCGAACGAAAAACCGCCACCTGCAACCCACCACCGCACAGCACACGCGGAAAAGCTCGGTTTGCGCGTCGCAATAAACAACTTAAAAGGACACCCGACCGATGTAATTGCCGGAATTTTACGACCCTCGCCTGGTTGGCATCGTGCCGGAGCTCGTACACCGAGATTAATAATAATTTTCCACGAGGGAAGCGCGTGAGGTTTCTATTAAAAAGGACGACTTTTCGATTTTCTATACCAGAAACTATAATAAATATATATATATATATATATATATGTATGTATGTAATACCGTCCTCCGCAACCCCCTTAAACGTGGACGTTATCGGATATCGTCGTCGTCGTGAGCCCGCCACACAAATTGGACCGATATTTCTATTTATTATTTGTACGCGAATTAATGGACTTTGGAGGATTACAATCGACAGCCGCATTCGCCCTTTGGATTCATGTATACAATATATTTATCATATTCTGCGCGCGCGCACTCACTCGTTCTCTCTCACTCACTCTCTAAACGCATACAACAATAATTTCGATCGTCCGCGGACCACTGCAATAATACGTCTACGTATTGCATATTTACGACGACATTTTGTATAGTCGGGGTGGAAAACGCAATTTTCTAAACGGTGATATTATATTCGCTACAGCGCGATAACCGCATGCACCGCGCGCGCGCACACACACACACACACACACACATATTATTATAATAATAAGTGCAAGTAGAATTGTAGGCGTATGAGCGGTGACACAACCGTCGCTACTCGATTTGGCAACAATGATAATATGAACAGATTTGAGAATTTGCCGGGAAATAATTTAATGTACGTCAGTCGCCGCCGGGCATTATTGCGATCGTCGAGTATCGTGGGCCACACACGAGTACACGACACGTACACCATAATATAACGTTATTATCATGTACGTACGTTACGGGCGTATAGGTATAACATAATATATTCCACGGATAGTTATGTGACAATCCGTCTCGCGCGTTCGCGGAAGATATCGATCTCTGAATATAATTTACCGACGACGTCAACTGGTTTTGCCCGAGGATACCCAGTCGTCGATAATATTCCATTTCGAGTAATCGATTCTCGGAGCGCGCGTCACACAGCCTACCGAATACCGATACCTAGGTATGTGCGTGGAAAATGGAACGAGCGAAAAGTTAATCGATAGGTACCCCGCCCGATTCGTTATAAAACGCGCGTAATATCACAAAACGATCGTTTTTTTGTCGCATCGTAATAATTATGTCAGTGGGGTAGTCCGATAATCGAACCTTATTTTACAAAAAAATAAATATCTTTATACCTCAGTACGCGTTTATGACACGGCCGCGAAATCGAGAAAAGCTACAATATTATTATTATTATTATTATTATGACGCCATCACGATATCATTATAACACTATGTCATATAGGTATCGCTACTGACCGAAACGCGTTTTTTTTCTCTTTTTATTTATTTATTTTTTTTTTAATGGGTTTCGTTCGCGAGGGTTTTACGAGCAGGGACGACGATTATTCATTTCATAGTGTGCATAACTGCCTACAGCGCCGCACGTTTATCCCGCGTCACACCGATAACGCGCGCGTATAAAACAATCGCGCGATTACGATTTTTTATTATTATTAATATATTCCGTCGCGTAATCGATCGATTTGGATTATATTATTATTGCGACCGTGCAGCACCAGCAGTTGTTGTTTTTTTTTTTTTTTTTATGACCGATTGTGCGCGCGTATACATGATACGTGGTTGCTATATAATATACCCGACACAATAATGTAATAAACCATGGTAATAACAATGAGAAAAATTGAAAAAATTTGCGCGTAGGTAATTATACTGTTCTCGGTGTATGTGTGTGTGTATTTATTATAAAAATATAATAGACTTTACGATAAGCGTTCGACCGGTAGCGGCAACGTCGGTGACGATAAATGTTATGAAGAATTAAGTATAGGTACCTATACTATATATATATACACACACACACAGGCATATACAGATATACAGATATAGGTATCTATACGTGTTTACAACCGCAGGTGTGTTGTTATTGTTACATTCGTGTATGTGTATAGTATACGTGCAAAAACGTAACGGTGCGGCCGTCGTATTCTGCAGGTAGGTATATTATAATGCGCATTTGAATTTTGTATTATAATATTTTATATACATATTTTGGCGTCGATGCACACACAGGTAGTGGTTCCCACGCGGCGGGGGTGACGACGGTGGCCGAATGGCTTATATTCTTGTACAGGTATATATGGACGTATGGTAAACGTGGGCAGTAGGTATTATCCGCGGACGCTTTTATTATTATTATTATTATTATTATCATTGTATATATTAATAAACGCGAACGGTCCGCGGCTGAAGGTCGGATTCGGGTCGTCGTGAGATCGTCGCGGACAATGACGTGCGCGTCAAAGGGTTGTGTCGCGCCCATTCATTATGACGGCGTTCCCACGGAAGCCGGACAGGAGTCGACAGACCTGCAGTAGCCGTAGAAGTACGTATTGGGTACGCACAAACCTACCATAATAATACATGTGCACGTGTAAAAGACATGTTTCTCCCGAATGACAATATATTATTTTTTGTACGCGCGAGAGGGTATCGTCCGTCTGCCGTCCGTGCAAATCTGACCCGTTCGAGAGAAGAAAATAAGGGCGGTTTTCGCGATTTTCAATTATTAACAAAAATACGCGATAATATCTGAACAATAACCGTACCGTGAGACTAGTGGGAATCATATTATATGTACCTGCAGTGTCGATACAATAGTAACACAATAATTCACTGTATATATGTATAAGCGTCCGTACAAGTGCCGCGTGGGAGTTTTGAAAAATAAACCAAAAACTTTTGAGCCGATTTTCGGTTTTTTTTTCCGGAGACGCGGTGGCGGCGATTGTCGCGCGTACATCGGTAGCTAGCCCGAGTTGCCCGACACACGCCTAACCGGTTACCACGTGAGGGGGGGGGCACGCGCGGTAACCGCTTAAATAATAGTAATAGAAACGACGAGTACGTATATAATATACGATATTGTGCATGCGCGGTGCAGGTAATCCGGTTTCGGTGCCCGTTCGCCCCTTCACAGATAATGATATGTAGGCTCGTGCGCGATGATAATAATATTATTATGCCGGAAGAAGATCTCGAGCGCGAGTCGGTCGCGTGCGCTAGGTGCGCGGCTCATTATTATGCGAGTTTATTATTATTATTATTATTATTATTCCTATCGTCGACGACGTCCGCGGGAGAGAATATTATTATAATATATACACGCGCATATTATATTGTACTAGATAGACGGGCGCCGCACACCTGGACTGTGCACTGTACATATATTATCTATGTATAGGTATATTATTACTGGTAATACTACGCGCGCGCCGGTGCAGTAGTAGTTTATCGCCGTCGTCGGTCTTTCTGTTTTTACTCACCACCGTCGCACACAACAATATACGATATTGTTGTAATGCGTACCGACTAGTTTAATTATTTTAATTTTTTTTTTTTTTTTTTAGCGTATAGTGTGATGTACGCGTGCGCGTCACGTTCGTACACACACTACATACAGGTATAGGTTAGGTATAGGTACGAGTTTGTCTGTATAAATGTCAACGAGCATTATCCGCGGCAATGTGGTCGACGTTAAAATGACGTTACGCATTTCTCTATCAGCTTTAGCGAAAAAAAGTAAAAACTGACAGCCGAGACACATTTTACACATATCGTGTGGTATATATCGTCGCAGTCGTATTGTGCACATCACACATCTGCAGTCGTCGTGTAATCGGCGTTTCCGGTCCGGTACGCTCCGCGCAAAGTCCTGCAGGAAGTACAAACATATTATATGGTTGTTGTCCCGCCACAGAATGTTTTCGCCGCCCCGCATACAGTCTTTACGTGAGAAATGGATGTGCGCGGGCCTGTGTACGGCGCGATGATCCCGAATGAATAATGATGACGATGATGCTATTTATTATATATATTATATATGTGTGTGTGTGTGTGATGTGTATTACACGTCCGCATGTGTATTATATGCATAGGACATCTGCCAGGTTTCTCGGATTTCGTCGGGTAGATATTTTGGTATATTATTCGTTTTTTTGTCTTCTCGACGATTTTTTCTTTCGTTTTCCGTCTTTCTCGGTAGACGCGCGGCGGCCCATGTGAAAATACATAACGCGTGTGACTAATTAGATCGGCAATATGGCTGCCGACGGTGTTATTGGGGATTGGGCAGAGACGCGAAACAGTTGCGAAACGAATTCCGGTACGGAAACCCAATGAGGCGAGTCCTGCTGCGGGCTGGTGGTGGAAACGCAACAAAAGGTACTCCTGGCCGCCGCCCGTGGTGACGGTGTGTCCGTGGAGTTTTTTAAAAACAATTATTTCGGTTATTTTTTTTTTATCCGTCCATGTTCAACGTTCGGTAAACACCATCTCCTTATAGCCACCTACTAAACACCACCACGCCTGCGACACTGCTGCGGTCCACGCATCGTCACCTATAAGACCACCGTCGCGAGTTTACGCACTGCATGGTTTTCTCATTAGCTGTTGTTTGTGAGGTATACATGTATAACTTTCAATACACGACGGTATAAAGAAAAAATACTAGTAGTTTAAAAAATATATATATTTTTTAGCAGCACGTTTCCGATCGCTTCCTCTCGATCGGCGTTTCCCACGCGACGTCGGTGATCGGGACGACGAAATCATTAGGCTTTTTTTCGACAATGGTCGCGCGAGAAGGCGTAATTGCGATTGTTTAATGTGGCTTAACAGTCTCTCATTGTATGTAAATGGCACGCACACACGGTGCGGCCGTACGACGACACGAGCCCCAAAAGAAAACAAACGATAATAAAAATATATAATATACTTATATATAGGTACCTGTATATGTATATTGGATACACGTGTACCTAATATGTTTGTATGTATATAATAAAAATAGAAAAAAACGAATTAGCCTAATAACGTTATCCAGAAGGATGCGGCGGCATTTTCCCCTACCGCACTCTGCAGGATGGGCGTGCCGACGACGACGACGGAATTGGGCTAGGCACGCGATTCTTTATTTCGACGACTCGCCGCGGAATCAATTGTTTTTTTTTTATTATTTCATTATTATCGTCGTCATTATTTACGCTTACTTGAATATGTAGCTGCATGTATAACGCATCTGTTCGCATTTTTTTTATTTTTTTATCGAACTGATAGGTACCATACTAAATCGTAAATCAGTAAACTGTTTGTCTCCACAACAGCAGGTTATTATGTAATATGTGTACATGGTAACGCTGATAAGTGATGTGTAACTATACATATATTATGGGGTCGATCGCTCTTGGAGCTCATACACATTTGTCGGCATTTTAATGGTACTCATAGAATTATATTCAATAATACATTTATGTACACTTTATTACCTCTATAAGTAATTTATATTATGTATATGTGCACAATTAATTGAATTTTACGTTCATAAATTAACCACGTAGTATCGCATTTATTATAGTAGGTATATGAAATATAATAGGTATGTTTAAAGTATATATATATGATATATTTGCTTAAGTATATACCTATAATAATATAATATATAGTATTCCTATATTTAAGTAACTTTTTAGATGATGAGGTATTGAGGTCACTATTATAGCAGTTATATATTCATTTAAAATGTTACCTCGATCGCACTTAAATTATACGCTTTATGACACTGGTCAAAAGGTGGCTGAGACATCCGATTTATAAACATAGGCGTTTATGCGATGGGTGTATTGGATCACTTAAAAGATCCAACTTCCAACTTGGAAGTGACAGTCATTATTTTTATAATTTTTTATGCAGTTATGAAAACCAACACATAATATTATTATGCCACCTATATTATAAAACAGTACAGTACATACAGAGGCAATTTCATAATCCTGTCGTTACTCGTTTGCTGTAAGAGTAATGGGCACCGATTACTATCGCATGATAATATAATATAGCGTTGGATCACTGTAATCGTCTTGCGGACTCTGCCTAGCTATTTTTCAGTGTTGGGAGTCGGCAGTTTCGTTAGCGATGACCATATATAGTAGGTAATCATATAATGCCTTGCCCCTATTTGCGCCTTGCGGGTATGAAATACTTATATAGCTGTGGTTGGTATATACTACTTATATATATAAATATATAATATAAGGAGGATTTAATTAATAATCTTGAATTTTTGATAATATATACATACAAATGGTATAGTTTTACAATTATACGTGAAACCTTTTGCAACCGATTTAGCACACAAATATTTAATAGGTATAATAGATATATTAATGTATCTTTATTTAAACAATTGTTAATCCTTTTACTATAAATATAAAAATACGTATCCTGTATTATGTTAGTATAGTACATTTAGGAAGAATATATAAAATATATATAAAATATATATTAATATATTTATATATTTTATATATAAAACAATCATTTTATCTATCGAACCGGTTTATTGATTTAAAAATTGTTTAACTAATTTACTTGAGTATTTTAATAGGTAATATAGTATTTTATATTAAGAACGAATTGTAATAAGGATAATAATTATAAAATCATCATGTCTTGTGCCTGTTATACGTGTGGCGTAATGTGTACGAGTGAATCGTGCTATTATTATAATATTATAATTACTTAGTAAAATATTTCGGTCATCACATTATATAATATCCCCGGGATAAAGTGCGAAATATTTGGCAGTGCCGTACGATCACGGGGTCATACACATGATGTAGGTAAATTTCGATTGAAAATACAACGGTCGACTGTTTATAGTTTCCATCATATACCTATATATGGATGTATAATATGCAAAATTGATATTATAGTCTTGAACATTTAAATCGAGGTAATAGAACATACGACGAACGGTGCACAGCATAATATATTATACGTAGGTACAGGTACTATTATATTGTTATATAACATTATTATTGTCATCGTCTGACGGCGGTATCGCGGAGAAGGCTTTTCGGGATTTTCGTCCTTTGTGCAGCCGCTGCTGCTGTCGCCGCCGCTCTCCCGCCACCCCCGCGTGGGAGACCAGATACACCGCCACGGCATCGCCGCCGCTCGTCAGAGTAGCCGTAATTGACCACATTCTCGCGGGTCAAACGGCGAGCGCGGTCTTCCCACGACGGACTGTTCATTAAACGCGGCCGAGCGCACTTACTCACGATGTACTATACCTATATGTGTGTAGTGTGTACACGCGACGACGACAAAATACGTCTCGTTATAACCCGTTTATTATATACATTATACATATTATACGAGCATACACACGAACACACACTCTTTTTTTCTTCTCCTCGTTTTGCTTTATTATATTTGATATCAAGATGTATATGCGTACGGATTATAACTCATAGGTATACGTTCGCGACTACAAAAACTGATATAATACTATAACTTACACGTATAATACAAAACGGTTGTGCGCGTTATCGTGGGCAACGGTCTCGATACACGAGCTTGAGATCTAAAAAATAAAACGACGATTTACGCGCCGCAATGTGCGGTATGAAATGGGATGGGATGGTTTTGGAAATGACAATAACGTGTGGGAACGGACATGAAATAATCAGCATTTTATTGTAAACGGTGAGGGTCGTCGTTGGTGATTAAAAATACAAAACGTGAATTCCGCATGAATGGTTTTATAAAATTATACTTATAAATGAAAATCAAGATTTGGGAATATTTTTTTGGCACATACAAATTGATGTACTACGTTAGTAATAATATATATACCTATTTAGGTTAGAATAAGAGTTTGATTATACGTGTCTAAGTACCTCTTCATTAATTCCACAATTGTATCGATAAAACCGATCACTCTTATCGATAATATTATTTCAAAAATAATTTTTATATAATATGTTGTATGCCAGTATTACGCACGTATTTTTTCATATACCTACTAGGTATGTAATATTATAATTCATAGGTGTAGTTGTTACCGACTATAAACATTAATATGTACTCATATGATCTATTATAATATGATAATATGTAAATGTAGTGTACGGATAGTAAAATATATTATACTTGGTCATATATTTTTATCATAAATACTACGAATTTTAAATTAGAACACAATTAATATTTATTAGGTATTTCAGGTATAGCCACGGCTGTTTAGTTTTTATCGATAATTTTCATTGAAAAATTTGTGAAACTCGGAATTATTTTAACTGGGTACTAGCCAGAAATAAAAAAGTTATCAACATTAAAGATCGTCGATAAATCATTCAAAATCTGATGGCTATACAGTTTCAGGTACGGGTTCTTTTTCACCAACTGTATATTTTGGGTGCGTAACATAAACAATAGCAATAATATTATGTACAATATAATATAATAATAATATAACGTTTAGAGCACAATAATAATACGCGCGAGTGTCCCGCCGACGACGTACAGGTATCAAGAAGAAAAAAACAACAGGTAAAAAATTATATCGCGACGTCTCGGACCTACCCACTTATCTCGTATTTTTCATCCAAGACTCTTATCCGAATATTATCGAGAAACACACACGACACAAAAACGTGTGTAGGTATGTTTGGACTAATATATAGGTATGTCTGCATAATGTCATTATATATATATATATATATATATATATATAATATTTGTATACACGGAACGCGTAATCGACTACAGACAACGCCGCGCAGCTGATGCGTTCGCGGGGAGGGTGGTCGTTCCACACCGTTCGGTTCTTTTTTCCCCGACCGAAATTCAATAATAAATAAAAACACGGGTCACGGGATCACCAACGGAATCGACGTTAGTACATGCATTTATAATAACTAATAACGATGTGGAATAGTTGGAATTTATATAGTATTATTAAATTGTATACTGTCAATATGTAATATGTATAATATTATGACGATGCCTATGCAAATGAACAACTTTGAAAACTTTGAAAACTTTTTCGCGCGTGCGACGCTAATGCTTGTTGGGCTAAAATTTATCGCCACGCCGCAAACTGGAGTACGTAACTAACGATGGGGCGACCGGCCAGACAACAATTACCTGCATGCAGTGAGCTACTGCTATATATATATTTATATATTTATTATGTAGAATATTATTTAAGTATAATATACACATACACGAGCAACATAATATAATATATTATTATATGTAAAATCTAAATATCGTTTATTTTCTTAATCCCTGACCTATAATTTATGAATGAACGGTTACTGTACGGGATATTTTTTTTTTGCGATAAAATAAGCAAATTACCAATTCCAATTTATTTAAGACATAATAACTATGATTCAAAGTATTTTATCGATTACGATAAATTTTGAATGCGTACGTAGAATATTCTTACGCGTCATAGTAGGTAAATTGAAAAATAACTATTAGATTTACTATATCTAAACATGATGGAAATTGAAAAATGCATCTATTTATTTAATATTCATTTTAGGATTAATTTAATTTTTATCATGTATACATATATAGAAAATAAAAAAATCGTTTTCACTATCTGTGTAATTGTTATTTTTAATCATTTCAAATTAATATAATTGTTAAAGATATATACAGGTATTGAAGGGTATTTTAAATTGTTAATTTAATTTTAAATTAGTTATCCTGTTTTAAAATATATTCGTATACACAGGTAGCAGTCAATATTAGAGGAGTGGCATTGATGGGAAAAATCACCACGCATAATTCATGTTTTTATTTTATTTTACTGTAATTATAGAACTACTTATTATATAAAAACTATTCTAAATAAAATATTTAAATATTAAAACATGATAATAAAATCAAAAATAATAAAAATTTATAATTTATAAATAAAAGTAATATAAATAATTGGGTTTTTTTTTATTTTTTTTTTTTGTATACATGTTTTGTAAATGAAAAATGAAAATAAATGGTTAACATGATTTTTATTATTCCGTTTCTTGTTTAAATGTAAATAAATGAGAATCCTCGAAAAACCGAAAATAATAACTTTACTACATACATTTTTGAACTTAGGAGAATCTCTACGCATATTTCGAATAAAAATAAGATAATCATGATATATGTTTATACACGACACCCCTTATATTATATATTTAAGTACCCATACTTATTAAACATGATATTATTATACTTAAAAACAAATTAAAAAACAAAATCGTGCATACCTTGAGCGATACGAACTGCGGGCATTTTAATCCTCATGGTGAACGTAATCTTGACGGTTCCACCACGTTGGTTACGAAATTTTTCTTTTCATATGAACTCCGACGACAGTGGTCGGTTCGTTGGAAAAACGTTGGCCGGAAGTCGGAAGTCGATCATTTTTCGACCGCGGAGTTCACATAATTATACGTATATAATATACGTCCGGGGGATGAATCTCGTAAATCGAATGACGCGGAGAGTTGTACGCAATTTAGAAAAAAAAAAAACAAAAAAATAATAATAATGAACGAAACAAACGCGTGACTTATCGTGTTCGCGAAATATGATTTATTTCGAATAATAATAATGTCATAAACAACGACCGCGACGAGACGGCAGTGTGAAATAGTTTAAAATAAAACGGAAAAAAAAAATAATAATAAATAAATAAATTAAATATATAGATATTATCTTTTGATTTTATTGATTTACTATAAGTTTTACATATATATCTACCATATTTAAATTTTGATAAATATTATTAAAATATTATAAATACTTAATAATAATTTTGTTTATTTGATTTTACAAAATATATCTTGTATTATAAATATTTTAAAATAATAATATATGTGCAATTTTCATAATTATATTACCTAAAGGTACCTATATTTATTACACTATTTCAATTTGTAATTATAGATTACATAACGTAGGTTAACCTATATACAACTTTTTAAGTCATCGCATAAATATAATAGTTAATTTGTCTTGCACATTATTTGAAAATGAATTTGTGTATATATATAAATATAATTTATATACATATATATATATGCACACTTTTAGCTATTTCCTTATACTCTATTGAGTGTATGCATATCTCTTGGATTTCTATTGCATTAACTCCATAGCCAATATAGAACCCTATATATTCGGATCTATTACACGTATATAATATAAGGTTTCGTTAACATATCAAGTAGTTCTTTCTATAGATATAGGTAATGCATTTTGCATGAAAATAGCAATTTAAGTGATATCTAGGTGTAACGTTTATATATATAAATATATTATGTATACTTATTGATGTATCAACATTGACTAATACATTAGTCATTTTCAAGTGGTCTAAACGTATATTATATTTCATAGGTTATAAAATATTACCTATATAATATATTTATTACATGTGCCTAAAAGTTTTCAATAGGTATATCATGATAAAACAGCACAAATACCACGAACAACAATAATGACGCGTTTTGATTGCAGACAGTGCTAAACGTGTATCTTAATAGATCTCGTAGATTGAAGTGTATATTATAGTAACAATATTTCATACCGCAATATAATATGTATCCGCGGAGACTTGCCGACGTGAAACGCCTATAAAACATTTTACTAATAACATATTATTAACCGTTCCGACGTATGCGGACGCGAAGAAAATCGAAAAATCGCGTGCGACCAGAAAATGGCGACGGCCGCGGCGCGGTGTGGAAAAGGGTTGAAACAATCGCGTGCGTGATATGCCGACGCGGCCGATCGGGCACCGCCGCGATGATCCTTCCCATGCCCACATTGATATCGATTATTGTATGCATATTTATTTTATATCATGTCAGAGATTACATATTGATGAATATTCAGTGAATTTCAAGTTAAATAACCAAATTTTGGTTTATTATTTAAAACGATAGTCAGCAAATGTTTAACAACATACTGTGAGCAAACACAATAATCAGCGGAAAACGCGGTAGCAGGTTAAAATATTATGATATTTATGTTACTGTTAATAATGAACAGTGTTAATTTAAAAATCAATAAGGTATGTTTGCCTATGATATTCGTGATTTTTGATTGAATAATTGCTAATTTAAATGGCTATATTTTAAAATATATACAAAAGTCAATACCAGTACTATTGATAATACTAAATATAAGTGAACCACTGCATATATTAAATGTTGGTATGTCTACTTTTAGAACTATGAGATTATTTTCTTATATTCTTACGTTCATTTATGTAACACAATTTAAGTATCTATACGAGGTATGTTTTCTATTAAAGTTTTATGTAAACAAAGTTATATTACCGACACCTGTACAATTTTCAATATTATAGTCTTTAATAAATCTCTAGTACTAAGTTTTAGTATTGGATATTATTGAAATTTAAAATAATTATTTGATAAAAATGTTGCTGAATCTCTACCAAAAATGAACAAAATGCTTATATTACAGTATAATACAATTTTATTTTTGGCAATTTAATACTATAATATTTCGGTTATAAAATAAAAACGCGTGATGTTTACGTTAAAATATAAAAATACAGTAAAAATTATAATTATTTTAACTATATATCAATTAATTTACTAAAAATTAAGGATGAATTACTTTAGTGGTGAATCTAAATTAATATATTATAGTAAAATCGTTTAATTAAAAATTAAGTTGAAATATTGATGTCGTTACACCTTTCATTATTTTTAGTATTTATAAAATATTATAGTATTAAAAGTAAAAGTGTCTATTCTTTTAATTTCATACTATTGATCCATAACCTAAATGAATATAATAAATAAAGAACATACCCGTATATTTTATTTAATATAAGTTAAATTTATAAATATTAATAATTAATGCAATAAAAGTGGGTGACTTTGGACGTTTTCATTTTTCAAAATAAATGAATTTTTAATTTAAAATGTTCAAATAAATAATATAAAATCTAAACATTTTATAATTTAAGGTCATTGTGATTAATAAATTTAACTGAACGTTTAAATAGACCAGGATTTATAACCATTGGATTATATTTGCTTGATTGACGCAAGTAGATAGTATTAACAAATTATAATGAAAATTAAACTAAAATTTCCAACAGTTAAAATTATATGTTTATATCGGTTAATCTATAGTTTCATTTATGATTTTATATTTCCATTTTTATGGTCGCTTATAAAAAGCCAAACGAACATGAACGTCTCATTGGTGTAGTACGATTTGACAAGTGTCTGCAACAATCATAATATTACATGGGACACAACAGACTACCGCATTTATTATGTTGTTTTAATTAATGTTTTGACCATGTTAGATATTCTGCGCAACCCTTGGCGTTATTATATTTTGAACTGGACGTGCTACATAACACGAAATATTGATTCGATGAAGTTCAGAAGGGACGGAAGAAACGGATAAACTTACGCTATCATACCTAAACCAGCAACAGTGTAAAAATAAAATAAACAGATATTTACATATATAGAATACGGTATTAAAGAAAATGTGTGCTGGTTTTAGCGTGTTGCCGCCAATTCATTAATTACAAATTGTTGGCAATGGTATAATCAATACTACTCCACTACCTGTTTACACAATATAATAATAACAATTTGTAAGGCATAATCTGTATTTAAAATTTATTTATTAATTAATTTATTTATTTATACTCTTCTTAATAAACAATAAACTCACGCGATAAAACGTAATGCAAATACAACGACAATGGTATTACAGATGAAACTGTCGTTCTCTTAAAAATCTCGTTATATAACAAAACTAAATATATTTTAACTCCCTCGATACCAATAAAGATTTGTTGGTAACTCTCGTGAGTTGCAATTTGGGAGCGATGATGAGATTTTAATTTTATTGTAATAAAGATAGCGTCTACTGATTGTATAATGTTCTGAAAATACAAATTAAAATAAATAACTTGCTATTGCGGGTTGCTTCATGATTATCTTTGATAAGACAAAAATTCATGTCGATAAAATAATGACTCTACATTTTACAGCGTTATTTCAACCTCCACGTTATCGTTTAATTTAGTTTCTGTTATATCAATGTATCGCTGGAATTTTGAACATAGCATTTAAGCATGAGTTTAAACAATTTGTTTGTCAATTCTGACAAGAAAGAATAATTAGAATATTAAAACAATATGGTATTAAATGAAAATGGATATAATATATATATGTACCACATGGTGTGTTGATTTAGGTACAATTTCCTTTAAATCTTGTTAAAACGAATTTTGTTGGTTTATGCTCTTAATACCCATATAACGAATTAAATATAACGAACTTTCCTCGATCTCTTGAAATTCGTTGTATCAGTTAACCATTATACATTTTAAGTAAAACTTTTAAAATAAATGATTAACATTTATTTTAAAAACTAATATTATCGTTTTGAAATTTTCATGGTTTGAAATAATTTAAGTAAAACTTTTATAAATAATGTATTTTATTATTTTTAAGTATTTTATACATCACATACTTCTAATACATATTAATAATTTCTGTTAATGAATATTTCTAAAAATATACAATTTCAAACTAATGATTTATAATAATTAAATCTAATGTTTAGATCAGATGTGAGATATACCTTGGGGACACTATTTGGTTACTATTTATAACTAAAATAAAGTATAAGATAATTAATTAACTAATGATCATTTGAAATTTGTGGTTTTATATATATAAACACTTTGTTTTAAAATATGATGCCCTTCTTAAATTACAGCTATATTTTGGTGAGCTATATGAGTATGTTTATTAAGTACTTGGTATATAAATAATACCATATCATATATTTTTATAGCTCATAGTAAATTTCAGTAAATTTTAAGAACTATTTCAATAGATAATTTATTGAAATTTGAATGATTTGATACTATATTATAGTAATTTTACGATAGTATTGGAAAAATATTATTGTAAACTATCTATTATTAATAACACATAAGTAGTAACTCAAAACTTCATTACAGGTGAAATAGCTACATATTAATGAGCACTTAAAATACGTTTTGCCAAACATTATTATCGCACATTATGCATAAAAATAATTTTATTTAACCATATTTTATGGATATATATAATATACAGTACACGCAATATTTTTGCGCCATGTAATATTTAATAATGTATTATTTATGCACATTTTATAAAAATACCGTGTGCCATATAAACCATAATATATTCCATAAACATAGTTAAATAAAATACAACTATTATAATGCGATAATGTTATAAAGATAAAAGCCTTGTTTTTGAGGTGCTCGTATATTATTCAATACCTGTGTTATTAATGAATATTTATTACCATATTATACTATCTTAAATACAACTGTGAACCAATAATCATTCAGGCAATATTAATAATTTAAATTTATATTTACTATGACTTATAAAAACTCTTATGATATGGTAGACAATCGAGCAACATCAACTATATTTGTATTCATTAATTATTTCATATTTTAAAACAAAATATGTTTAAAATTCGATCAATGAATATTAATCATGTTTTAGTTATAAATACAGGCCAACAATTCATTAGTATTACTAAGTATTATGCTAGTAATATCTTTATTGATATATGCGATAGTAATAAAACTCGTAAAAATAACTGTTATTTATAAAAGTTTTACTTTAAATTATTTCAGGCCTAAAAACTTTGATAATATTTTAAAATAAATATTAACACAAAGTTTACTAACAAAATATATGAAATAAATTGACATACAATACAACGAATTTCGAGATCAGGAAAAGTTTATTCGTCTGTAAATATAAATAACAAGAAAGGAGATAAAAATTTATCCTTTACACCCAATACATATTACTAATCAGCTTTCTTAACAATACATGTTGCAATATATTCTAATTATTCTTAATCATGGTACCAGTTTTAAACTCATGCTAACTCTTATATTCAATTTCTAACAACAAACAAGTAACGTGAGATGACTTTTAATATATCAAATTTTATCATTTCTTTATCGTAGATAATATGCCTTTATCTTTATTAATAAAGAATTAAAAATGCTCTATATTTTCACTAACTTTCTTGACTATCGAGAATAAACTACATTTAATTTTATTATATAACGGGTACAAAACGACTGATTCTAAATATTCGACTTATCTATCACGGTTAGTAAACGTTATAAATGACCAATAATGGTAAATACGAATATACTTAACAATATCTGTTAACCAATATATTATATGGCATCAACAATATGAATATTATTGATCCTACCTGCCATATGATATCCGGCATTTTAAACATTCTTACTGCATAATTCTATATAATATCTCTTGACCTGACACTTTTTGTTACTATTGCTATTTTGTTGTAAATAATACTCTTAGTCACTGATCCCAATTCTAAAAGTATCTACTGATTCAAGTATTATTGACTCTACACAATAATATGATTGTTGCAATTTTCTATATGTTCGTCGTAAAAATAGTAAAATAAATGGCAACGATATACCACAACATTGAAAGTACAATTTATTTCATTATAATGAAAATATTTAAGTAATGATTAAGTTAGAATAGTAATCTATTCATTTCTATTATTTATTTGAACATTTAGAATAAAAATTCATTTATTTTAATACTATACA
>NW_020271152.1:471194-531466 GCF_002803265.2 Melanaphis sacchari | reverse complement strand
ATGCGGACGCGAAGAAAATCGAAAAAAAATCGCGTGCGACCAGAAAATGGCGACGGCCGCGGCGCGGGCGTGTGGAAAAGGGTTGAAACAATCGCGTGCGTATGATATGCCGCGACGGCCGATCGGGCAGCCGCCGCGGTAGTCTGTTCCGGAGCGGGGGGGCGCCGGGGGTCAGCGGACGGTCAGCCGTGCCGAAAGGATTGGTCAGTGGGAGTGGTGACCGGTTGCCGTATCGACGGGCGCCCGTCGGCGGCACGGTGGCGGGACGGCAACGTGTGCGCCGCCGGTGGGATGCCTGGACGGACGTCCGTACGCGCGTGGTGTGCGGCGGCGGCGACCCCCCACCGTCGCCACCTCCACCACCATCACTGCCGCCGGTACTACTACCACCAGCACCACCAGCTAACGGCGGACGACGAGCCGCCGCCGCCGTTTGCAGCCACCGCCGCCGTCGTCGTCCGGTCGCGCGGACTGCGGCGCGCCGCCGTCGGTTGTGGGACCAGAGGTCGCGTGCGCGGCCCGCCGACCGGAGCCGACCGGCGCCGACCGAGCCGACGGCGGCAGTGGACGCGGCTATTCGGCGGCGCTACCGACAAACCGACGGCGCGCGCGGTCCCCGGCATTTGTTGCATTTATTCGGACGCGGTTGCATTGCCCGCGCGCACCACACCGGCACACGCACCGCGCACCACACGCTCGCGCTATCGCTCGCCGCCAACGCCGCCGCACTCGGCTCAGTCCACTCGTCGGCACCGCTGCGTGCTGTGGTCATTCCGGCACTCGCGTCGGCCATGCGTACGCGCGACGCTCTCGTCGTCCGCCCGTTCGCCCGATAAGACGCTGTGTTGCCTCTCGTCGCATCCAACGTTTTTCGGCTACGATAAAATCATACGAACGTACTATTGTTTTAGTTTTTCTGTTTATAAAAAAAAAAATTATTATTATTCGAAATAAATATTGCATGTAACATATTATTTATATAATATTAAATATCAATTCAATATATAGGTAGGTACTATAAATAGATATTACCTCAATGGTTTTTAATTTTTTATAACTATAGTTAATATCTTTAAATTATTACAAAAATAATACAATATATTATATAGTTATTATATTAATTATTATTAAAAAAACTCGAAAATATTAACTATAGACTAACTTTTAATATAATTTTGTGTTAGATATATAATACATTTATATATATAATTAAATATATGTTTTTGAACTTATTTCTCATATTTTTTTTTTAGATATTACTAAAAATTTTATGAACACTTCAACAAAAATTATTATTTTTTAATTAATTATTGAAATAAGTATAATAGGTTTATAAATATCTTATAATTTTAATTTAAAAATAAATATAATGTTATACCTAAATATTTTTATTATAATAGGTACAATGAAATGATGAAAGCCGTAATAAGAATAAATAATACATAGGTATAATATTATATATTATATAGTGTAAAGTTAATATACGTATATAGGTTATTATACTTACTAACATTTGTAAGTAGACTAATTTTTTTTTTGATCAACAATATTTTTACATTATATACTTAAAGTATATAAATGCATATATTATTTGACAGAAGTGAAAAATATTGAGTAATTAAAATCTAATTACTTTACATTAAACATAAGAAAAATGTCTTAATTTTCAATATTTTGACACTTTTTAACTAAAACTTATTTTCGATTCATGATGATTTATGTTCCTTATCAGATATCATATATCAATATCATAATATAATATTCTTAAAATAATATAAAAATATTGAAAATACGAGTACCTATACATTATATTATAATGACAATTTTTTATGGGCATTTATTAATAGTTGAATTATTGATGACATTAGATATTTAACAAAAAATAACTATTTTCCTCTAACGGTTTCACTTATTTTGTTATTATTTTAAAAATATTAATTTATTCTATTGACTTATAACTTATAAGTTTTTGTCATCACGTGTACTCAATGCATATTATTTTCTATACACAATACAATTAAAAAAATATTAAGATTCTTTTTAAACTATTTATATCGTAATTTGTAAGCCAATCCATATCAATCTATGATACACAGTCGATATCAACTTATGTTAATTAAATAAGTTGTAGTATTTATTATATGGTTATTAGTTATTACTATCACATAATATTGCGTAAAAAATATTTTATAAATTATATACTTATAATAACCTACATGATGTTTTCAGTAAAGTGTATTTTACCCTCTGCAGTATTCCAAATAAAAATGAAAACCAAAATAGGTACTTGTATTTATATTTATATGAATATAAATCATAAATTACTCTTAAAAATATAAGGTTAATCCAACGCTCAGAAATTATATATGTAATTATTTCTTATTGAATTCAAATTCAACATATTTATTCATAATTTATCAAAGTAAATTTAAGTAATAGCGTTTTAGATAATTAAATCTACACTAATATTATTTGTCATCAAAATCATACAATATTATTATATAATATCATATCATTAATAATATTATTATGTACTTGCTTATAATACGAATATTATAAGATTTTCATATTGTGTTATCCGCATGTGGTATAAATGGAATAATACAATATTAATACAAATACGAGTATATTATGTACATTTTTATGATTAAAACACTGAACAGTATCTGTATTATTGCAGGTAGTTAAATACAAATGTACGCATATTATTGTAATTATTTTTAGGTAGGTACTATAGTCTATAATAGATAGGTATAATGCATGATCCAGTTATTTATTTTTATTTTTTGAGATATTGTGAATTTTAACTTTTGTCGATTGATTATGTTCATTTACTACTGCAATTATTCGTTTATCAACGCAATATTACGCTATTATTTTTTTGCATAGACAAGTGGTCGATGAATAAATAGGTATATAAGTACCTAATATTGATATTCGAAAGACGGGAGTATAAGTATAAAAAATGTAAAAAAAAAAGTGTTAAATTTGTTCATGCATAAGTTTTACGCATATATTTTTTATGACTTACATACACTTAATAATATATATATATATTTATATAGGACAATTTTTTCTACGACTAAGGTATTCACTGTTATTTTATTGCATCGTTCGGTAAATAAATGTCGATTAGAAATATTTGAATTCGTATCTAATCGCGTGCGAACAATATAATAATAAAATAAAACGTCTGCCGGCGACCGTGGTGGTCGCATTATATTTGCATGTATTGTAAGTGTACACAATAGGTACAGAACTACGGATATATATATATATACATAATATAGTACAATACATTTACGTATAGGTAAGCAGCGCACGTTACGGCAAACAAAATATAATTTGTCGTAGTCGATAAACGGTTAGAGACAACAAATAAATAGTAATACAAAAAGGCTTTTACACTACATAATATACTCATACACGTGTCACGCGTATATACTATTTAATCGGTGATAGCGAACTTGTAAACTTCCTGGTTCCTATATAGCTTCAATACATGTAGGTACCTACGCAATTTAAATGAGTCGAAAACGTACAGACTGCACATTGCATAACCCGCGTTTTAATATGTGTGAGTATGGGTCATTTGTATCATACTAATTTTTATGATTTATTATATCATATTATTAATATTGGCTAACAATCGAATTCAATAGTCAATGTAAAAGTTTATAACGTGTCAAGTCGACATTAAATCGTATACATGCATCGCATATTACAGCGAAAGGTGGCTGCAGCACATTATAATATATAATGTATGTACTATATAATATATTATACAATATGTATAAACTGAAATACCTAAAAATAGTGCGTGGCATGATTAACTATACCGAAAAACCTATACATCTAGGTATAATCTATAGATTATGTGATATCTTAAATTTAAGTAGTCTAAATGATCGCTGTCGGTTGAGTATTATATTAATAACGATAAAAATTAAATCTGATTTTTTTTTTATTTTATAATATTATGTTTAAACTAAACGATCGGGAATCATTGAATTCATATTTTTACAACCCAGCGCAAAAAGTATTCTGTCGGGTTGTACAAAGGGACGCGATGATGAGAAAGAAGACGCACCCAGTTCTTAACGAGACGCATATCAAAGATCATCTTAAAATATATCTAAGACTGCGAAATAATATACAATCCGCAGTAACGGCCAAAATAATTAACATTGCATTTATTATCATTGTTCTATTAATTCTTAAATAGTTATTTCGCAATACTAGTAAAACAGTGTCAAGTTTTTAGCTTACCCTTCGGAGTAATGTGTATCAGTAGTAATTGGTAAACAATTATGCGCGGCGGTGCAAACGTTGTGCTTATAAGTTATAAAGGTTGAAAATGGTAGAGTAGAAAGACCTTCATTATAATATATATATATACTCGACTCGAAGCAATAAATCCAAGGAACATTTTGTAATAAAGTTTCGTGCAGGAAGCCTTTGTCCTCGCCCTTTCCTGGCGTCGCACGGATTGAGCAAAAGAAATCAACAATTATGTTAAATATAATAGGTACGAGTATATACCTGCTTTAATATACCGGCAAATATTGTTGGTAACCGTGGTAACGAATAACCGTCATAGCGGACGTTTAGCTGTTTATATAGTTTTGTTTTACGCGTATAGGTATAAATAAGCTAATTGCGACTATATATACTTAGTATATATATACTAGGTAAATAATAATAATAATAATTATAATTAAAAGAAAATGAAATCTCGCGAAAGTCTAATTTCCTGCAGCAGCCAATCTGTAGCACGCGTGTACCTGTACTAGCGATAAGTATAATAATGTATACCTATCTTAGTACAGTTACAACAGTTCGATAAAACGCGATTTCACCTCATCATTGTCGCACGCGCGACGAATAATAATGTATACATCATATTATTATTAACGGTAATGTATAAATATAGTTCACCTATATAATATAACATTATAATATAAGTACGCAGTTCTTCGTTTTTAGAAAAGAAAAATAAATCGTAGTCGCCGTCGCGTCGCACAGCTACTTAACGTCGGTGAGGTGTGCGCGTACACGGCGCGACTCGATTTACGCGGGCGGTCCTAAAAAATGCACAGGCATGACATGTGTGTGCTTGTGTGTGTGTGCTCACGAGTCACACCGGATGTAAATTTTTTTTTCTCGTCGAAAATGTGTGCCGTATGCGCTACCGCATACACGTCAAAAAAAACAGTATATTAAACTGAGTAGGTACGGGGCACGGGGGTACAAAAAGGAAGAAAAAACTGTAAAAAAAAAAAATGACTGTATACATTAAAGTACATTATATTTCAGTTAAGGTACCTGCTTTATGTATTAAAAAGTATGTGTGTGGGATTAACTTAAACGGATTTGTGCGAGCGTGGTTATTATAGATAATATTATATTATTAGGTATTGTTTAACCGTTACCGTGGTATAATATAATTATTATTTTGTACAGGTACGTCATAATAAAATTAGGTGTAATATATTATATAATATATATTCAGAAACAGGGTGCAGATTTATTATTTATTTAACTGGCTAAGTGAATAGATATTTTCTGTTTTTGAATAAAATATTTCTACGTTATTTTCAGTGATATTGAATTGAGTCCAGCTAATTATTTTAGTATCTTTGTATTGAGTAATACTTACTTAATTATTAAATTATAACCAATGAAAAATGAAGACTATATTTAGAAGACCCATAAAATAATTATTTCTCCTCAAACAATTTTTTATACTTCCAAAAATAATAAAATAAGTATGTACTTGAAATTTCTAAATTATTATTTTCAATACCTATAAGCATGATAATATTTACAACAAATTTTAACTCTTTTTAAAATATTTATAGGTATGACAAATTTTCAATTTTTTTTTTAGTATTTTTCTATAACTGTCAACAAAAAAATAGGTATTCTCTAGGTAAAAAGTATTTTTATTTATTATTATTTTTAATATTTCTTAATTAATCGACTCTTTATACTTATTATTACAATTAAAGAAAGGGACTCAACTCGAATAACTTAACAATATTTAACTCCGATAACTCAAAAGTATTTACGCGAGATTTAATTCAATGTTATCCGTTATTTTAAGTATTCCTATTTATTGGAACGTTTTTATGAAAACAATTTTTATTTTGTACGATTATTTTTATCACAGGAGTTCTAGGTTTTCTTAGTTTTTAATAACAATCTATTACTTTTAAATTTTATAAATAGAGTCAGAAAGGTATTTTTCTAAATGATTGGACTTTTTTTTTTTTTGTTTAAATTTATAATTGTATTTATAGTTTAATGTAATAATTATAAGCAGTATTCCATCAAAGTTGTAATTTAAATTCTCTACTCATTTAATGTTTAAACAATTATTATTTATAGTAGAAATATGTTCACTCAATATCCGACATTTTTATATCAATATTAAAAAAAAAAAGTATTATAGTTTTAAAAATTATGACATAAAAAATATTAGTTGTCATGAAGTTATCATACAAAACATAAGTATGAACAGCAAAAATAATTCATATTTTTTTTTGTACGTATACAAGACTAAAAAAAACAAGAAAAATAATTTAAACAATGAGTAGGTACATGTTTGTGTTATTAGTCAAGGGATTACCTCGTACGATGGCACATATTATATCGAGACGACAATAATTCACTACGTTATAAATAAAGTTGTAAATAACCATAGAATAATAATAATAATAAAAAAAAAATTAACCCATAATAATAATATTAATAATACAATTATAGGCCAATATTATTATTGTGATTATTTCGATAAAATTATGGTGTCAAAACGCACTTGGACAATGATGATTAACGACCCTGACCAAGAGATTAGTTTTTATGACGCTTTGGTGAGCTATTGTTTTTGTTTTTTTTTCTCTTTCATTCTCGCACGTATATATCATCTAGTGTGTATACATATATATTAAATTTACACTCTGATCTCTCTAGTCTCGCCTATTGTCTCTGTGGTCATTGAGATCGCCCCTCATTGTACTAATATAGCTCTTCTCATTGCGTTTACCGGTATGGACTTGGGCCTCCAACGCGCGTCCATTGGTGGTCGTCTACATATATATATATATATATTATAAATTATAATACGTCTAATAATATACATATACATATATATATACATACGACACACTGCCGTAAAGCTTTTGTATAATAGTTTTTTTTTTTTTGTTTTTCGTACCTGCGGACTCGATAGTAATAAATAATAATAATATAATAATGGTATTTTTGCCAACTCATCATTTTCTGGCGTGTCTGAAACCCAATTAAAATTAAAGGCAGCCAACGCGCACATATTTTTGTTTCACAGCAGCTATAGAATGCCTGGCATCGATATGATACGTATAGGATATTAAATTATCTTGTTTATATTTATCGTTGTTCATAATAATAATAATAATTATTTTTTTGTTTTAATAGCTCTTTTAGCTATTTTAGCTCCATTGTGAGATTTTCATATTATTGTACAATTATAAGTACATTAGGTGCAATTTGGATTACATAATACATAAGTGATACAAATTCGATAATTTATGAATAGTTAAGATTTATCAAAGTGTTGTTCGGCAAAACTCAGAGATGACAGTAAATATTAAAGTGCAGATTATAGATTCGCGAGGTCTTGATTGATGATTGAACTATTCTGTTAGAATTTTCTCTTTCCTTATATGTAGGTATATATGTGTGGAATTCGGTGAAAATATGTTTAATGTCGATGTGTATTACACAGTAGGTACATATTAAGACATCATATTTTCTCATTGAGATACTAAGTAATGATGTTATTTTTAATTTTTAGGATATGTTCTATATAATAGGTATAATTATTATTGAATTATTGCACATTGTAGTGTCCGCTGCAAAATTGTATATTATACTAATATTGTGATGAAAAATTCATTGTCAATATTTGCAAAATTACATTATCTTGCAACTATTTATGAAATTATATTAACCATATGATACTGCCAAAGTCACGTCCAAAAGTCGTTTGATGAGTTTAAACTCATATTATAACACTGTATCATACGTGCGCGTGTAATATTGTGGCTATGGCGAAACGCACTATTAAACTTTTTAAAACGATTAAAAGTCTACGTTAATACACAGCTGTTTAAAATTTCAATGCCAATAAAATTAAGTGTTTTATGAAGTGTACTCCACCTATAAGATGTTTATATAAAACCGCGTAAATTAATAATTATATTACCTATATGTTAGGTGTCTAATATTGTGAAATTGTGAAAAACATTCTCCGATTTCGTATAGTATGGCTAAGCAGTATTCGCACTTATATAGTCACTACAAATCTAGTGTATTGTTAGACACAAACGATTGCCTTAAGACCCGCGTGACTCGAAACCAATTTTATGTGTTTTGAAATTTTACCTTTTCTTTTATATAGTTTGACTTTCAACGGTATACTATTTTTTATAATATGAATTAAATAATTATCATTGTTTATCGTGTATAAAATTAATTATGATATTATGCTTATAATATGAGCTTTCCATTTTTATCGCAACCATTATACTATAAAAAAAAACTTGTAGTCCGAACTACACACATTGTTTTCTTCCATCCGGTCATGTTTTTTTAACAGCCATAAGTACAATATTACAATATTATTATATTGCATTTCAACGCCTTTATTGGTCTGCGTAACACTGCAGTTCAATGCGTTTGACCTATTGCGCTATGTTATAGTGTATATTATCATATAGTATAATATATATATATACACTTATATTATTATTTCTCGTCATATTCGTCCACACGAATCGATTTGATGCGCAAACGCATTAAACTAAACATAACTATATACGATACTATATTATGCATCGTTTAATTGGTCATAACTCAAAGTAATATTTTTACGTATTGAATCGATTGTATTTTTTTCTTTTCAATTATATATTTAATAGTTTTACGAGTCAAACAGAACAAAAGCAAAAGATAAAACATAAGTATTATATTATACAAACGCATTTTTCAATATTATTTTTTTTTAGTAACATTCTGATTCAAAAATAAAAATAAAATAATTATTAAGTAAGTACTTACTTATATAAATATAGATGTAGAATGCTGACAAATATTTCACTCTTATAAACGAATGTTTCAAAAGTTCAAACCAGCTGTTCAATTTGTAAATATATATATATATATATATATATTTTGTGTACTGGCATAGTGTTATTACTTACATTTATGTTGGTACCTATATATATATATATATATATATATATATATAGGTACCTTTATCGTTATTTCATTACTCTGAAGTTTGGACGATAATAACATCTGTATAACATTTTTATTAATCTACACGAGCGTAAAATTGCACGCTGCAATGATTCGCGTTTGTGGAATTCTTTTTGCAAGGTGGTATACAAAATTAAGATTTTTTTTTATTATATTTCATAAAATTTAATTTGTCAAAATGGTCGACTGTCATCGACTTAATAACAGTCATCTTAATATGATAGTAAATAATTGTATCTAAAAACTTTAGTGATTTAAAATGTGAATAAATTATATTTTATGATACCTACATAAAATATTAAAATATTTTTTAGTATATGAATCCCAATGACTATGAAGTGTCAAACTACTTATGTGACAAATTCTATATGTGATGTATAATAGGTATTCAATATTGTATAAAGTCTACTGATTTTTATTGTACTGTCTGTTTGAAACTATTTGTGTATATATTTTTATGCATACAATTTAATAGTTAACTCGAATAATATAACTACAACTAATAAGTGCAGTTTTCAAAAAGTTTTATTATCATTATTATTGGTGTCACAGTGTGTGAATTTAAAAAATATATATACATATACTATTGATTTATTTTTCTCACTCACTCCTTCTATCTTTGTGTAGATACGAGTATACACAATTTATATTATGTATAATATGTATATTGAAAATTATTTTTTAAATTTATATCTCATCGTTAACTTATCTGGATTATTATATTTTAATATTAACCTTCAAGAAATATGAATATGTCTTAATGAATCATAGCGAATTGATATACATAATATTCTTAATACTATCACAATAAATTGATTCAAACTATTAATTATAATAATAATTATAATACAAAACTGATGGTTTTTTTATTTTATACTTATATGTATAGAGAAAACACATTTTTAATCGTATAAGTAGTTTAAATATTTTTTTTTTTTTTTGTATATTTAATATGTTATATTGTATTAACAATCAACAATTAATTGTTATACTACGACCTTGGTTATATATATATATGTATACCATACACTGTGAATAATGTTGACACAGTATAATATATTTATTATATTCATTTTATAATTTTAAATAATACTTAAAATATTTAAATTTTTGTCAATAATTTAAAAAAAATAGGTTCACAAATTATAATAGTTATAATTACATTTGGTGGATATACTCCATACCTGCCTATACATTCCATATGCTAATTTTAGATCATTACACTTGAAATCATTATAAGGTGTTTATTTTTTCAATTGGACAGTTATTACTTTTGTCCGGACAACAATCGTCGCACTGTTTACCAGACTGTTTTTATCGCAATGAATAATAAATTATGCGCATTTAGTTAATAAATGATTTTATCAGTTTTGCCCACAATTTTTTTTTATTGTACGTTTACGACCATAGATAATACTGCAGGGACGTTCTCATTTACCAAGATAATTTATGAGGACAGACCCCCTGCTATTGTATGTCCTAATTTGTCTACTTTTTTCCTTTGATAGTTTACGCATTGGACAATGTATAATACCAAATACCAGACAGACAACAAGTTTACAATTTATAGTTAATTAAATTATTAACAATTTTTTTTAATCATTTTAATTTAAAAATAACGCTTACACAATTTGTTTTTAAATAAAAGTGCAGAGTTCTGTGTTACGCAATAACTTGAATTTAAAAATTAAAAGTTAAGTTTTTAACGAAATGTTTTTTTTTTCATCATACTTAATAGGTATGCGTATAAAATCTGAAAAAAATGCATATTTGTATATTTTACATCTATTAGGAAACAAATGTTTGTACAAATAATTGTAGCACTTCATAACCAATAAAACATACTTACTTTTATTGAAGTATTTTATATTAATGTATAAGTATTGAACAGACGTATAATTATACTACCTACCACGTAAAATAAATGGTTAAAAGTAAAATTATTTATGTTTGATTTTGAATAAAATTTATGTATTTCTGTATTAATATACATACGCCTAGATGCATTGGTGTATAACAAACTTCTATTATCTAAATATGAATTATCTTAAATCTTCGAACAAGTGTACGACTCGTTATTTGAGAATTATGATAATATTATAATGTACACTGTAAACAAAAGATATCCACACAGTCATATACACACCACAAGGCACAAAACAATAATTGACAATTATTTGAGTCTTTGAATTTTCGGTAATCGATAATATACGATACGATATGCGTTTTAAACCAATTATAAACATATCACAGATTTTTTCCGCATACGAATCTGTATAATATTAAATAACGAATATGTTACCCGTATTGTCGCTATTTATAAATTCTGCATAATAAATTATATTATCATACATTAGCACATCTTAACGAACGGTGCGTATATCAGCTGTTAAAGATCCCCTTATACACTACAATTAAACACAGTTTTATAAAATGCAAAACGTACTAGAAAGAGAAGAGCGAATTGTGAACTTTCCAATTACCTTTCGGCTTACGGAAGCCTTAAATCTGGAACCAAGAAAAAAGTATTCTAATAGTCTGAGAGTGTAACTCGAATTCGTTTCAAAAACAAACTTCACCAAACAAATATAATATAATGAACTCGTATTATATTGTGTTTTTTTAATATGATTTCATTTTTATGTATTTTTATTTTTTCAATACTATCAATGATAATGCGAGACTTATCTTATTGCAAAATACGCCCAATGGCCTTTAGATGGTTATCTCTGACAGTTTTTAATATGATACAATGAAAAATAATATGTCTATTATCGTGTACACGTACATATTTTATACTTGTGTAATTCGTCCAATTCACTACGATATATTATATTAACAGATAATAAATTATTAGATTGGTCACCGCGGCAGGTCACACAACATATATGTGGAAAAGCTGCATATATGTGTATTATATAAAATGCGATACGGTCGGCCGGTCGGTCAAACGGTCGCGGCAGCTTGCTACGGTTATCACGTGTTCGGATCGCCACGTGTGTACCTGTATTATACGCATATATATATATATATATATATATATTTAAAATTTGTACATAAATATATATTATATTAGACGCACAATACGACTTCGGTAAATTGGAACCGATCGGTCTGATAACGCGGGCGAGCGCGTCTACGACGGCCTTGAACTGTTCTAGGGGTATTCGCATGTGCCACATCTGACGCATGTAAATATATTATTCTAATGTTTTTTTTTTTTTTTTTTATATATATTGTCGTCATATGCATATGTACAGGTTAGACGTACGTATGAGAGGCTGAAGGCTATGTACGCGTTAAAAATAATGATCTCGTCCAATCTGTTAACAGTAGTAAGTAAGTATAATACGTATGTCGTATAAACGCGCGCGCTGTGAGACGCATTACACTACACGGACGTATGGAAGTATGGAGCCAAGTATGCCTATATTAATGTTCAATTTTTTTCCTCATACTCGTGGATAATATACATGTATAAGTACATATATACTATATAATAATACTAGTATATGTGTGTGTGTGTGTGTGTGTGTGTGTGTGTATTCGAATAGGTCAACAGTTTTTCGCTCTCTCGACATGCATCATCAGATTCGATGTTCGCACGTCACCTTTATAAACGAGCATATAGTTCATAATATATATATATATTTATTTATATTTATATATGTGTGTTTCTACTGTACATAATAGACGCGTACCTACGCGGAATTGACAAATGCGTTTAGTCTGATTTTTTCGACCCGTACAGTTCGACCTAAATATTATTTAGTAAATAATATAATATGTGCATGGTAAATATACAATACAAACACATGTGATGGTAATTTGTATATTTTTTTTCAAGTTTGCAATCCTCTATTATGTAGACGCTTGATGAAAACTATACCTAGCATAAACATTTAAAAAGTATAATATGATATGGTTGTTTTATTTACGGGCACTTAAAATTTAAATAACAGGAATAAAATACGGGTAGAACCAATAAGTATACTGTTACTCTGCGAAGTTTGTAGAATTGTAGTCCGCTACTTCATTCATTTTAACCTTTTCCGTCATAATCATACATTTTTATTAAAAAAAAAAAAAATTAATTTTTAATTAACAATACTTGAAAGGGACATATTGATTACGATAAACAAATTAAACCATAATGAATAAAAATATGATGTTTACTAATACCGGAATAACAAGTTTTATAATAAAAATTTGGATTAAATATTTATTTGTATTAGTGTATTACAAATGATGTCAACGGTCAAGTACGAAATAAATACATGTCTTCTAAAGAGGCCACTATGAATGAAAGTTGATCATAGAATTTGACTACTAAGCGTGTATGAAATCAAAGTATTCTGTATAGAAAATAACATGGTAACGGAAATGATTAAAAAAAAAATCCAATTTTAAAACTCGGCGCGCATTTTGGTAGATGTTTAATTGTTTAAAGTGTTTAAATAGTTGTTAATTAACACTAATCTTATTTTGACTTATAATCTTTGTGATATATTCGTAAGAAAAATCATGATAATTTTTTAGACGATTGATACATATCTCTCGTCAGTAATGAATCCAAGGGAGGGGTACAGGAGTACGTGCCCTCCATCTCTGTCAATGGACTACAGAAAAATTTTGAAATCGTAGTTTTTTTATATATTTTTATAAATGATCTCAAAAACTAAATATATTTTTATAATTATTATAATAGTCATATAGTTAGTGTTGTCGAACGTCAAAAAGGCCTTTATCGCTGGTTTTTAGGCATATAATTATCTTATCTAATCGATAACTATATTTTTATCTTTTTCGACAAAATTTCCGCAAAATATTTCCATTAATTGTTCATGGACGTTTACCTAGGAAGCATCTATGTAGATAATTAAATTGTGAATATTTATTTTATTTAAATTACCTGCAATCTGTGTATATATTATATTATATACCTATTATTTGAATACGTATGAATAATACAATTTATTTAATACCATTATTTTCATTATATTTTATTTTCCTATATTGAGTGCCTTCTAAAAATACTATGTATACACCCATTACAGCAGGGACTTCAGAAGTCAGAACGATCATCAGTTCATTGAAATAAATTAAAACCTATTTAAAGTCTAGAATGAATTAGAATAAATCCAATGAATTGGCAGTACTTTATATTGATAAAGATATGGCTGTAACCCCAGAAGAGGCATTGGACATATTTGCAAAAATATATGAAAGAAAACTTTAATTAGACTTATAATATTTCGATATTAATGTATGTTTTTTATATGTATATTTTTTATTGATTTAATGTATAATTTTTAGTTGTTTTATTGAAAATATAAGTAATGTGTCCCTTTTAAAAAAATTTCTGGATCAGCTACTCTATCTAGTAGCAATCATAGTGCCTACAAACTCAAAAAAAGGAGAAAACTTCCAATATTGAATAATGTGTATTATATAGATATGTATTATTGAAGAATATTTTTTACTATAAAACACATTTTTTTAAAACTGCAGGTCTAAGATAATGTACCTCAACAACACTATTTAAAAAAGATATCAATTTAAAATTATAATTAAAATCCAAATAATAATGCATGTAATATTTAATTTTGAGTTAAGTGTTGAGATTCATATTAATTAAAAAAAATAAGTACTTATGTAAAACTATGCGATTAAATTTCTATGCAATATATATTTAACGAATCTAAATTTATGTGTAAAACAGATCTGACTTATTCACTAGAGATTAAACAGTAAAATTCATTTTTTTTTTTTTTTTTTGAAGATATTGAAAAGTTTTGAAAATTGTAGATGTTTTTTTATTGCATTGCACCTCTAAATATGAAAACGATTTCGTAGTGCATATTTTATCAAACGAATGTCGTTCGCTGAATGATTTAGTTATTACAGTTTTATTCTATACCGAGTCTATTCGTGAACCTGAGCGAACACTGGTTGAACCCACGACGTAATTCGGGCGGAATATTAAAATATTAATGTACTTATACTACAATAATATTTATTTCCATTTTTTTACTCTACACATTTTATTCGATCGTCAATCTTTTATCGCGTTTTCGTATAAGCGGTATTTATACGGCGTACATAATACAATATATAGGTAGGCACGTACAAAACGGTCTTATTGTCCGAATGTCAACGGTAGAATTCGTATTGTTAACCCCGCGCGAAGGCGGTGCTGGAATAACACATTATACCTATATATTATGTGCTACATGTTATTATTATATATTATTATACTTAAAATAGACGTGTCCCTGTTGTGGTGGCGACCGCACGCGGTAGACGGGAATAGAGCGCAAGGGCAAAAGAGATTTGTGGTCTGAAAATAAATTCAGTCATATGTCCATTCTTGATATTTCCCATACGGGATAGTTCTATTATTACATATATACATATATATTATTACGTACTGTATTCTTTATCCACGTTTTATTATAATACAAAATGTAATAAATATAATACTGTAACGTTTTCCAGTCATTGTCGTAACTTTTTTGCGTGACAATACGCAGTTATGTGCATTTAGAGTGCGGACAATCCATACTACTCGATAATCGTATTTTATCGCGGTTGTACTAAACGCATATAATAGTTAATATAATTGCGCATGGAATGTTAAAAAATTGAAAGTTTACGAATGCGGTTTTGAAATTTGATTTCTTCGTCAGATTAATGTATCAAACGATCTAATTATTACCGTCGACACGTTATCTAATGTCTTACGTTCGTTGTAATATCGCTCGGCTATAGATTTGCCCGTTCTTAAAATTATAATTATTTAATTATATAGTTGTAATACAATATTTTTCATGTATGGACCACAAACACACTATGTATGACATTTAGTAGACCAATATTTTAGACTTTTTCTGGCAGTTCCTACAGAAAGATAATTATTTTGCATCGCCGAATATCTATGTGCCGGCGCATATGCCACTTTTCCACAGATCTATTTACGTCACTGATTGCTGTACGTGATCGGGTTTTAATTAAACAACAATAGGTAATCATTGTTTTATAATGTCGCATTTAATAGGTGGTCGGTTTCGTTTAAAATGCGAGTAGTAAAAACGTGCCTATACATAATATGACAATATACTATAATGCTCTGATTATATCAAAACGTGGTGTATAATATTATGATATGCACAATTTGCATTATAAACTACGTATAATATACAGTCCCATTTCGTACAGAGATATATCTACATAAAATTCGATGCACGCTGTACACTATAAGAGTGGTAAGTATAATTGAATGCACACGAATTGGTTGGATTTCGTTTCGAGAAAGCGCATGTGTTAAGACTTATATTATTTCAGCTCGTTACGATATTATTATTTCCCATCAATCTTCCGGCGACCGCGACGCATATTATAATGTACTTAAACGCACGTATACGTAATATATAATATTAAACGACGGGTCTATGAGGTATATCATAACGCACATGACATTGTGATATACGTCACCCGCGCGGTATAATGTACACACTACACACGATAAATGCTTATATATAAGTGTAACAACTCGGGATCTCCATTTGATCAATGAGCGACACCTGTTGTAACCCGCTTGGTAATAACCACAATAATATAAAGTGATATGACGACGATGCGCCTTACACCGACTAAAATATCTACAGCCACGTGGACATACAGGTGTGTACATGTACTACGATAATACAATCAATCGTTTTGTCCAGTCCTCCTGTTGGATACGTCGGCGGTCGCGTCCCGTGTAAGAATCAAAGACATTTATGTAACGATATGTTAAATCAAATCAAATCATAATATCGTACGTATAAACCGAGGAAATTTTCGTTGCTGATATTTCAATTAAAAATCGCACCCGTCAGAGCTGAAGATATTATTTATAGCTAAGTCGTTTCGTACCCGCAAATTGAAAACGTTTACTGAACATTTCGCTTTACGGCTTGCGATAGATATTTTTTTAAATTTTTTTAGAAACTGATATTGTCAGTACACTGAGTATTCATTGCACAGATTTGTGTGTGTAATTGGGTAGATAGGTGTATACATATTTTAAAACCGTGGCGCAAGCTCCGGCACGTGCGTATTTATTTAATAAAGTTAACCGAGCCGGAGCCGAGGTGTCGGCTGCTTGAATATAATGTATGTATATATCACATCTAGTAATGATATAATGATAATAATAATAAATGTCCATATACATAATATATAGGTATGTGTATAATACGGGTTATGGTCGTTCTGACCACATCGCTCGACCCAGACCGCAGGCGCACGGGCCGATCCCGATTTCTCGGGTATTCGTGTGCGTGTGTGCCCATACCGCCTACAAATTGCCCAACCCGTAATTTGTCACCTGCTACGAGTATGATATAGATACACCGGCCGCCGGTACACGATAATAATAATAAAATCGTTAATAACAGTCCGGTCGCCGTCGTTGTCGTATCACTAACCCGCGCGCCATATTCGTATTTTTATTCTCTCTATAATATTATAATAATGTTTTACGCTCGCCACACCATTGTCATTGCTCCGCACGCTTTCGTCCGTAGGTATAGCGTATACCTATTATAACGTGTACGCATGTAAAATATGTGTAATATATATTGTTACAATCGCATTCCAAGCGACACCTCGAAATCATTATACTTAGATACGATACATAACATGACGACGACGACGACGTAACAACAATAAAATTGTATACCTATAATAGTATACGCAGCGGCGTTAAAGCATATTATATGATCTCTTATGACGTATAATATATTAAAACAAGAGCAAGGCGAAATCTCTGAATAATGCTGATAGTGCGGTGTCGCTGAAGTTTTTTATGGTTATCTTACAGGAAATTTAGGGATTGTAGTCGGTACGTTATTGAGGCGCTTGAAGTAGGTTTTAATGGGTTTGATATTATACCGTCTTTGGTTTATTTTGTCATGTGTGTCGGAGAGTTTACTGTACGGCACATCTGGGAACCATAATAGAAAACAACAACTAGCAGTCACTACTATTGTTTATGTGAGATTTCAAAAGGATCGGAAAAAAAGCGATTACCTTACCGCGATTAATAACGCCTGTGAAGATTATTATAATATTGATATTTCACGTGGCGATGAAACATTATAGGTGTGTTGCAATTGACTCGGGGAAAAGTCCAAACAGGTGTGTGTATGCGGTTAATAAAAAAAACGGTAACGACAAGATAAGACACAGATGAACGAGCGAGTAAGTGTTATTATACCTACCTATACTGATTAGTTATTAATTATTATAATTCTTATTGATTATGAGATATTTATGCTGCTGTAGTCGCGAGAGTGATATGTTTAAGTATGGTTCTTATATAATATAATAATAATCGGGGACATATAAATATATAGAAATATTATATGGGACGGGGTGAATACAAAAAATATAAAAAATACTTGTAATTATAACAGTTAACAGTATTATCGTTTTATAAAGTTTATAACAAAATATATAAAACTATACAATATTTAATGTACCTACTTAAACTATAATATTATAATACAGCTGAAGAGTTTTTGTGTTTGAACATTTTAATTTCAGGATTTATTCTGTATAGATTTTAATTAGAGTAATAAAAATAAATTCTTTGCAGAGAATTGGAAGAAGTTTTAGATTCATTTTGTACTTCTATATGTTGCTATAGATGGCTTAACACATGAATTTTGATTCAAAACGATCAAACAAATTTATATTTATAGAAGGTTAATATTAGATATAGAAATACATTTTTTTTTTTTTAAAGGGTTTCTTATAGACTAGCCGACCTATTACCATACGTATTGTTAATTTTTATAATAAGATACAATTTTTTTAAATTTATTATTTGTTTTCTGTTTAAATGTATAATATATATATATATATATATATATAATTGGCCTTTGTTTGTAGTATAGGTACATAGAATCAAAAACTACTCGATCGATATTGATAAAAGTTCAAGAGATTTTTGTTAGAAATATCAAAAAAATTCAGAGAGTGATTTGATCTACGTTTGAAAATATATTAAGTGCTATATACAAACCGCCAATGGCAGATTGCCCACCTTAATCGGATTAGTTCGTTTAGTGACGTATACCATTACTTTTCCGTGAACTGGGAAATACTAAAATATTGAGATACAACGATAGGTACAGCGTCGTATTTTAACGTTAAAATGTAACAGCTAAATAGGTACGAAAAGGGGTTACGTGGTCTTCTCTCTAAAATATAACTTACATATTTGTACTATATTAACTATAATAATAAAATATAGGTATATAAAATTATTGTTATTATAAATACCAAAACATAAAAATATTACTGCAAGTACATCAGGTTCGTATAGTGTATTATATAATTATACAAAATAATATAAAATACAGTACTGTAATAAATTATTAGGCCTTGATTATGAACTCCATTGTATGCAAGTGTGTACACGTGCACTTTTACTATATTGTGCCTTTTTATCTTATAATATATCAATTTTTTTTTTAATTTTCATGTAAAATAAAGTTGGTTATAAATTACACAATACTCGTATTATAATTTCGATGTTTAATAATATAAGCACAACATATTTCAGAAAAATATGTTTTTCGTAATTTCACCTGGAAAAAATAAAATATGGATCAGCGTATTTAAATATTAGTAATATAAATAATATAAATATTAATAAGTGTGTGAATTAAGTAATATTGCTTAATGGCCTATTTAATATAATAAATGTATAGTGTGTTATATTATTTTTCAACGTGGTTAGGCGCGTTATAGGTACCCACGCTCAACAATAATTTACTATCATTAATAATATTAAACAGTATCTAAACGAAATCGGACCAAAAGTTGACACAACGTATGCATAACATACGACGTGGTCGACGATTTATCGATTCGTCAACGATTATACAAACTGTTGAACAAATAAACAAATTTAAGCTAAACAGTTTCGTCATCATAACACACAATATTTACATTGCGATTTATCACTAATTCATTCGATCGCGGTTGTATATTGCAGTCTACGGTATTATATTACCCAAACGTATTATATATTATATATTATACCGTTATGGTCGACCTTACTAAAGCTTTATGTACATTGTTCATCATCGAGACAATCGATGACTAATCGTACAAATAACATACAAAACAACAAATGTTTTACGTATTTCACGCAATATTATAATGAAAAAGACTGCAGTGGTCAAATAACAACTACCTATGCATATTATTATTATTATTATTATAATTATTATTGATTAACTATTTGTTATTACTTACTGATATATTATAGAAATTATCTTCAACTTTATTACGGTGTCGATAGAAAATTATATATTTGAAAAAAAAATATTAAGGACCTTCCGAAATTCACAAATGTGAACGATATTTTTACCTATATATATATATATATATAGGTAACGTGTTAAATGTTGGTATTTATCAGTATTATTACTATTATTCATTTTTTTATATTATGTACTTAATACTTACATATTATCGTAAGACTTGACGAGAAACATTTAAAAAAAAAATGTAGTATCTTAATTGAAATGTTAAAAAAGTTTCATTAACTTTTAATATTTTCGCAATGATTTTTAAAATAAAAAATAACTTCATATACATGATAATAATAGTTATTGTTTAAATTTTTTTCTCTCATTATTATTTTAGAGAACAGAATATTATTGTTTGTTAAAATTATTGTACGATGGAATAAAAGTTCGGGTAATAAAGCTCAATATTTATATTTATTATTACTTAATATATACGTACTGCTGTTTTTCAAATTAACGTATGTTGTAATTTAACATAACATTTAACTTGTACTTTATATTGTTTAAATACTGATACAGTAGGTATCTACTTATTTAAACAAATGTATCACCTATCACGTTATAATAAGTATAAATATATTGCTTTAATTTAAATACTAAAAGTTTATACAAGAAAGAAAAAGTATAAATATTGGATTTTTTACTGTACTTTTATTCTATTACATGATTATCTACCGAACTTATTTTGCAGGACTTTTAGATATATATCCGTTAATGTCTAACCTAACCTGGCCAACAACTGTTCCGTGTTCTAGATCCCGACCAAAGCCACTCCTACTAACGATTAACACATAAATAATTTTGGTTACATTTGTCATGCAAGTAAAACGATATGACATAGGGGTGTAACAATTGACCTTGCGATATTTGGACCGGCCAACCTTACCTAACCCTTGGTTCGGGGGTGCGGATACCGATGACGCATAGACTACCTATATCGGCTGTTGCATCAGAGCCAGTATCGAAAGTGTTACACCCAAAACGGTGAACACCGGATCGCATTAGTGTATAATGATTGTTATATTATGGGGATCTTAGATCGGCTAGACAATATAGTGTCTTTAGGGGACGCCACGGTCTAACGCGCGACGAATATTCCCGCCGGACTGTTTCGTCGTGTCTATTTTCGGACAACATCGTCGTGGCTTATAGTACGACTTATTATTATACAGGGTATATAGTTTAGATATATACATATTATATGTATTATTTATAATATCTATTATAAATATATATATTGTATACGAGGGAAACTGCCGAAACGCACACACGTGTTTCGTTCGGTTTTTTTGGTTTTTCCCCCGTCCTTCCGTCTATCCGTTCATCATCGTCGTCGCCGCCGCCGACATATACACATAGGAACGCCGATGAAATTACGTAAAAAAAAATACCACGTTAAAAAACCTGAAAAAAAACACTCTTGGGGGAGGTGAAGTTCGTTTTCTCATCGTGTACGACGGACTTTACATGCAGGTTTTCTGGTCGATTTTTTTCATTCCGTTCCTAAACATTATTACGCACACATTAAGAATACAGCGCTGTATGTATATTTACATATATATATGTTTATAATATATATATATATATATGTATAACATAATACGTATGTTATATACGTGTCCGTCCGAAACGCGAGACGCACACGGAAACGGGAGATCCACCGTGACATGTGGTTCAACATGTGCGACCAACTAAATTTTACTTTTATTTTTTTATGTGCTTCCAACTTACATACACACACAGCTCGACGTTTCAACAACTCGAACTGGTCTCTAATGATATTGTTGTTGTCATATAGATATTTATATGTATATACATATTGTACGAGTTTAATGATTTAACGTGCGTATGGTATACGTTTCGTATAGTTGCAGTCGTCGTTGTATTGAGGATTTTTTACCAATGCTCTGCAAAACGTTATAATATAATGTGTCAATATATGTGATATGGATCTGAAGATGAGGCAGTAAATATGATTTTCGTTAAATTGTGTCGTATTTATTTTAATCCAATGTTGAAACGAGGACACAATATAATATTATAAGTTACAATTCAGATAATGTCATTCGTCAAGAACATCGCGCATGTTTTAATATTCATAGAACTTTAACACCAGTTTTTATTTAAAATGTAACAATTTTGAAGTTTAAATAAACACATACTAACCGATACATTAAATGAACAAAAATAAAGAGTACTTGAACAATAATATTTTAGACGTAAGGCATCGGATAAACCTATTAATATAAATTTATTGCTAATATATCCGTCAATTGCACTATTAATAATGTCTTTTAAAATAAAGCACCTGAAGCGTTGTTTCAATGTGTTCCCTATTCTTTGTATAATGTTCGTTTTTGCGCTAGACGTTACATTTTCGAATTAATAATACAATTTACTCGTATATGCTGATAAAACTGCAATTTTAATTTTCTACTTTGTTTGAAATCAGGTTATACCAAGTACAATCAGACATGATTTTACTAGATAACTGTTTTTAAAAATAATAATTTAAGAGTTAATTCTATAATAAGTCGAAATTTGTTGCATTTTTAAACGATTTAAAAACTTGAGCGTAAAAAATTATATTATCACATATTACAATTGGCATAGCATAGTGCACTTGTCCAAAACTATTTAAATACTCAAACGTGAAATACATCCATCTATTATTTAACGAAAATCTTACATGAAATATTAATACCAATAAACTCATAGAAAAATTAAGTTAACTAAAATATTTTATTTGATGATTAAAAAAAAAAAATTGCTCTTCAAATACCACAATATAGAATAAATTATTTCACATACAATCATTAATTTACTACGGCATAATTTTTTAGAATGGGTGTAACATAATAAGTACTTATCAGTTAAACAAAAAAAAAAAAAAAAAATGTAAATTAAATTACAATCATAAGCATAATCCAATACATTTCATTTAAATAAATTATTTAATCTATTACGAGTACTTAATATTAATAATAGCTATATAAAAATAAGTTATATGCTAAATCTTAAAAAAATTAACCCTTACTATACGTACAATACTAGGATAAATTTATCAAAATACCGTTCATTTATAATAAAAAATGGACTTACAGGCTTAAAGTCTCTTGATAATAATTATGAACCTTGGTAATAAATTAAGTTTGTACTTTCATTTTAAGTATCAGATAAATAATTGGGTTCACGCTAATTTTTATAAAAGAAAAAAAATATTCCTATTTCCTTTTATAATTCTATTTAACAAAATAATTGCGATCTTAAATGTTTATAAATATTGTTTTAACTTATCCGCAAAAATGTTTTATTTTTATTTCTAATATTCAAAAATATCCAAATATTGTATTATAAAATTCTGAGGCACACCTGTACAGAACTAATGAAGGAATATAATAGTATAATACAATACACAGTAAGTTTAAATACAATGAGTAATTTTAATTTTCAACTATAACGCATGAGATTAGTTAACTGTTATTTTCTCAATACAATTATTTATATAAAATAAATAATCGCACAGTTGTCCCGTTATACGCATTATGAATTGCAATTAACTCATAGTATTTAACGTGATTGTTATTTTATATATATTATTATACCGTGACCGTATGCTATAGCTGCTTATACGAGGTACCTGTATAAACACCTATAGGTACGTATCGTGATTTGTGAACATGTGTACATTAATTCAATATAATGTATGAGTGTTAAAAAATAATAATAATAAAAAAATAATAACGTGGGACCACGGCTGTATTTCCTGGGCAAAACAAATATTAATCAGCGACAAAGAAATGAATGGAAGGTTCGTTTATAAGAAGAATAGAGGCAAATTTCGAAAATAAAAAGTAATTTAACCTGCTCCAGAGATCGGACAATGAAATCGCGATTGCTTCGGACAAATTACACCTGTTGTGGGTGTTGTGATGTATATTTCTATATCCTTTTCGTCGCCGCGTCTTCTACCGCCCTCGCGTCATCGTCCCGGTCCTTTCTTTTCAATTTTTCCAGAGCCGTTATTTTTTCCCCAACGCGAGCAATCGAATCGTCCGCCACCGGGATAATAACGTTGACAACGCGCGGGGCGCAAAACACAAAGGATTGATCCGACACCGGCGCATTGTTCTCCGACGTCTACAGGAGAGGAGAAAAGAGGAGAGAACGAGAGAGAAATACATTTTGGTGAGCGGTTTTTTTTCCTTTTTTTTTATTTTTTATTAATACACGGAGAGAAAATGAATAAAATGAAAAGAAAAAATCTCTCCAATGGGATAAAAAAAAAAAAAAAAAATAATAGTAATAATAATAATAATAGTAAACGAAATACAAGTAGAAACGGTATACCTATCTTATATAATAATATTATATATTATTATTATACTTGTAGAGAGAAGAACAGTGCTGCGCAGAAAGAAATTAATCCGCAGGTAAAAGTACCCGACGGCAGGTACCTGGGCACACACACCCGCGGGGATACCGCGCCCGCGTGAGCAGTGCACGCGGGTCGGCGGGGTCTGCAGACACGCAAGCACACGCATATGAATACACAAGCACCGGCTATAACTCGACGGACGGATGACCGGTCGCGTAGGGGTTGTGCGCGAGCGAGGGGTGAAAACGGTCGGCCGGACAGGTTTTTACAGTTATACGTTTCCGCGCACGCACGCACACACGCAGACACGCACGCAGACGTCTTCGGCGGGTGTTGGGGTTGAAAATGACCCGCGCGCGCGGGGGTTATTGGGCCGGGCGAAACAACCTGTCTGCGCCGTGGCTGCTGGGGCTGGTGCTGGTGCTGCGGGTCAGTCTAGACACGCACTTGTGGTCTCTCCTCCCTCTCGCCAAACAACCCCTCCTCGTCCGGTCCACCACACAGATATATACACACATATATAATATAAGCACCTATATGGTCTTTGTGCGCGAAGGGTGCGTTTTTGACCTTGAGCATTCCAACGCCCGGCGGTCCGCGTCTGTCCGACCGTCCGTCCGTCCGATCGCAGTGTCCGCCGCCGCCGCCTCCAGACGGTTACGATTATTATTATTATTATTACTATTATTATTATTATTATTACATATTTTGCGTTCCCCGCCGACGCCGAGACTTGCAAGACAGGTTCTTCACTACACGCACACCCTTATAATATCGTCTGTTGCGCTTTTTTTTAAATTTTTTTTTTATGATTATTGTATTTTTTCCTCTCTTGTTATTATTATTATATATACTTTATGTATACGCCGCGGCACTTTCTCCCTCTGATCTTTAAACGTCCACAACTGTATATTATATATTATATTGTACGATGATAATATACATCACCAGACCTTTTTCGGTCTATAATACACGTATATAAACGATGTAATATATATTTTTGTCGGAGTTATAGAATATGTGTGCGTGCAGTGTAACAACTCATTTATTATATTATACTGATTATGGCTATATGTGTAATATGTACTCATGGCTGGTTTCGATTTTTTATCAAACTTCATCAGAGGAATATTGTACGCTATAAAATCTATATAGAGACGTAAGAATACGCATATTTTTGGTTGTCTTTACGCTTCGTTTTCCTGATTAATTAAAAAAAAATATATTAATACATTAGAGACAAATATTGTTGTTGGTCTCTTTTTTAGTGGCGACAATTTTTTTAAATTTTTTTTCGCATATTAACTATTATAGTATCTTAATAATATTATTCAAACATCCCAATATTCCCTATATGTATAAAAAATAACGATTTCTTGTAATTATTCTGAGTAATAATAATTAAATTATCGGTTATGACTTAATATGAAGTATTATTATGTAACACAAATAACGATAACTAATCAAAAGTCACATAATATATTATATTATATATTTATAAGATATACTATAATATCGCCGTAATGATAACATGACATTATAAATGTATGATATTATTATACAACATTTTACTTTTTAATTACTATTCAATGTCGCGTATTGAAATTAAACGTATTTTAACAACAAAAAAATATGTTTTTATTAACTTATACCTAATGTGTTACGGAATACGGTGAGCGATTACATTTTTACTGGTCTTAGCTAGTTCTTGAGCTAATAATAATTGTATTATGTATACTTTAATACGCGTATTATAACATCATATTTTAACTACTTCAATATTTACGGTAATAAACGTCGGTGTTTTGTGATTATAATAATTTTATCACGTGGTTTCGTTCGCTAAAATTCAACATAAAAAGCAAATATAAATTCATTTTTATGACACCCATTTTTTCTATAATAATACGTTCATAAAACAAATGTGGTTGTGTTATTTAATTATGGTTCTATACTAACGTTGAACGAATTGAATTTATGAAAACAATAAATTATACACGAGTTTTTAAAAAGTAGCCGTTAAAATAAACTGTTAATAATAAATCGTAATCGCAGTTTCAATCGTACGTTTTGGTCTATGGTTTATACCTTAGTCCTGAGTTCTAACCTTTACTTCGGTTTATTGGTATTTATATTTTTTAGTAATACCAACTAAATTCATATGTAAGTTTTGCGCATTGGTATTATACGTAAAGTTTCCGGTTTAAATAGTAATTTATTCAGTAACTTTCAGCGTATTACGTATAGAAAACAGATAGAATGGATTTCGATGCTAGTAAAATAAAAATTCTTAGTATTATGGAATTCTTATTCACATTGATATTTAACTGTGTTGCGACATCAAGTGGTCCGTAGAATGGTCTACCAACAATACGTTTTCTCAGATGATCTTGTACGTAGTGAAAATAAAAAATGCCTAAAAAGTAAAAGCCTAAAATTACATTGTCTATATTCAGTTTGGTTTCTGCTTTAACAAATACCTTATAGTTATAACGGCTTCTACACCAAAACTCGAATGATAGAACTGCCTTCAGCTGTAAGATAGAATTTAATAACCATTTATATAGACACACGATGCCGTTGTGGTTTTAAATGCGAAACCGAAAAAGTGTATAAGCAAATATATTATTGTTATATATTGTTTTGTCTGATACCTAGACGACTTTGCCGTTTTGAAAACAAATATTTTGAAAATACGTAATTTCAGTTGACAATTGATATATTGTCGGGCTTATCGTACTTGATATTCTTACTAGGTCTAATGGTTTGTTTACCTATGATTAGAGATATATTTTGAAATTTTAATGTATTTTGCACGAAATTCTAAAGGCTTTAACTTGATACTAATAAAGATTATGTTTTGTTGTACGTTTGTAATTATGCACACGATTGAGTTCACTCGCGTTTATGATGAATGTCAAACTGACTGCCGATTGTCATTTTAACAATAAATTATGATTTGGACGGAGTCAAAAAGTGTGAAGTGTATAATGTATATATTGTATATTGGTCAATGGTCAATGTTTAATTAATGTGCGTATTTATAGTGTATAGTTCATATTACGATATCATTCAGTCTACTGCAGTTGTGTGCCGTATCTAAAATAAAGGTGTATTGCGGAATTGCGGATCCGAGCACATAAATATGGGATATGAAAAATATGAACCGACGGAGACCGTATACGCACATAACAATATTTTATAGTTAATAGGTATACTGCACTATATACTCCACCCTCGTATACCGCGGTAGACGCATTATGGTCGTATACACGACACACGATAAGTCTTACGTTATTATTATTAAGTACTGTCGTCGTTGAAACGGAAGACGACCGTTCGATTTCAGGCGAAACCGTATGTCCGGTATGGGCCCAATTATATACCGAGCGCCGAAAACCTCGAGTGTCACCACACACACACACACACACACACACACACACACGTACACACGTACACACGTACATACTACATACACATACACACAGACACACACAAAAACACTGCACCTTTATACACGCGGACATCTGTTGCCTGGGCGGTGTATTTTGGCATACCGTGTGAACTGCAGTTAGACCGTCTGCCGAGATCGTAAAACGTTTCGCGAGGGCCGAGGGCGCCGTTTACACCGCTGCCGCCGCCGCCGCAGCCGTCCCGAACCGCAATATTGCTGTGGCAACAGAAACCAGACGGACGGAGACGTACGATTTGCACAATTTGTAATTAATAATTATTGTCAAGTATATTGTTGAATTGAATACTATTTTCAGAAAACGAAAACAGTTATGAAACTGACCACAGGATTCATTATTTAATTGTACCTACTGAAGACATATTAAACATCAATTATTTTAAATAAACACGTTTTCGACATACCATATTATAATATTATATATATATATATATATAAAAGACAACATTTTACCATTTAAAATAAAAAACCATTTTAGTTTATTCACGTAGGTATGATTAATGTTTATATTATTATTTGGATATGAATTTGTAAACAAATTAATAGGTAGGTATTTACTTTTTTCAGGTACAATGTAACTTTTAGATATAATACACTGATTCGAAAAAATATTTTTTCTACGGTAAAATAAGGAACTTTCTATTTGTTCTATATGAATCTAAGTCTTATATATCGATCAAATTCAAAAATCATTTAAAATTTTAACAAATTTTTTGATGATTAATACACGGTTAAATGTAAACAAATTCTTGAGACATGGAAAATTACGTAGGTACCTAATGGAACGCTATGTACACTTAAATTATTTATCCTGATATAAACGATAATTCAAATAACATTGTTGTGTTTTAAAAGTCCCTATGCAGGACTTGTGAAAGTGATGGTCCACCAATTAAACAATGCTTCTATATACCGTGCAAACAACAATATACTTAGATATATTATAAATTTTAAATAGTATAACAACGATCATATAACAACAATAATAATAATGATGATGGTGATAATACCTATGAATTCGTGTTGTCGTATGCACTTAATGTTACATTAATTAGTATATATATATTATGAAATAATACCACACTTATAACTATATATAATTATGTTACAACTATCGCCTTTTAATTACAATAATAATATGTATATAGAAATATGAATAAACAGTTCTCGGTAACGGGATGTGAATACAAGGACACAGGTGCACATCACTTGGCTACACGCAGCACCGATAATACTTATATATATTATATATACATATGTGTAATATACAGGTAAATACAGATTAAATATTATAATAACACAACTCGAGTAGTCGACTGAAGCTTGTTATGATATTATGGTAAATGTACCAATAGTTCGCATTATTATTATCTGTAAGTACTAAGTAATATCATTATAACGAGTTCAGGTATCCATGATACCTGTACAATACCTGTGCTAACTTAACCTACCTGCAGTGTATCCGCAACGCGTCCCCCGATTTCCGGAAGGTTTGATTGTTTTTGTATTTTGTACGGTTTTTTTTTTATAGCTTTCCATTTTTTTCTTTTGCCATTCGTTCGAATCGCGCGTGCCCGACGAAAAATTATTACAATAATAAAATATACCGTTATTGTGACGCGTAATATTGTATTATGTATGAGCAGAACACCGTACGGGGTACGATTTTTTTCGATCCCGCGAACCATATGCACGTATTATTTTATTATTATCTTATCGTACGGCGGTTTCGTCAATGTTTTTTAGGATAAATGCATATAAAATATGTATAACGAATAATAGCGTCGATTATTGTTGCAATAACATTTTCAAAAGTAAAACATAGAAAATATTGTCTCGCACGATGAAATAATTTCGTTGGTGCTGTGACGAAAAAGTCGTCCTGTATGCATTATATTCGTGAAAAACTGTAAAATATCAGATATATACATAGAAAAAATCAAACACCAACTGTGATCCTTATCACGAACCGATTCGCAGTGTACATATTATGTTCGCCAGCACCTTGTTTTGCACGTGTTTGGTATAATTATAATTGTGTTTAATGTATATTATATTATATGCTTTTATATCATTATTATCGTAATAATTTTTTTCATCGAACTCTTTATTAGTGACCGCGTCTCTCGTACATCTCTGTTTTTTAATGTAATTACAAATTACAACATGTGTGAACGTTAAATTAAAATTACATCAAGTGATGGTTAGTTTTAAAATTGAGTAAATTATATTATTTCATAACGGCACGTTATATCTGTAATCATTAACCACGCTCAAATTAAAATCCGTTCTTAAACAACCAAATACAATAACTTTGTATAGAAATATATCATTGTACGCAAAAAATAACGTAGGTTTATCCAAAAAATTTAGAGTAAATAATTATTTGTTATATTGCCATTGATCGAGTTTTTTCATGATAACATTATAAATTACTGTACCTAGTATCAATCCTTTATGTTGAGTATTTAAAAAACATCATATTATCTTTATAATCCAAATTCTAAGCCAAAACTTATGTTTTCGTTTTGAATTTTACATTGTTTTTGTAACATTAGAATTTCATATAATTTACGAGTCTCATAATATATTCTACTTGTACTTGCATTATTATTATTGTAAATATATAACTCGTCAAAATATCGATCGCTATACAAAAATAATATATTCTGCAATAATATTAGGTTATTAAAGTTCTATAAAAAATATTAATGACTATTATTTAATAACACCCAATTATTTACTTTAAAGTTTTTTCTTAATATTATTCATTCAAATTCGGTTAGGTGGATACGACTATAATTCAGAATTTTGTATTGTATTTTATAATCAGGAATACTTTATAAAAGAAGGAATACAAAAAACGAACCAGCTGTGGGTCCGTGAAATAGTTTTTACACAATAAAATACAACGTGTATTGTATATACATATATTATATATAAATATATGTTTATATATTTCAATAGCAAGAACCATTAAGGAACGCGTTATATATGCTATAGATAAGTATATTATAAAATTCCAATATCAAAAACAATAAATTAAATATGTATCATTTTTTAACAGTTTGATCAAAAAAATGTAAATTCCTCGATATATAAAATACTAATTAATGACCGATGACGCTTAATATACATGAAATAATAATATAATTTAGTTCAATTTAATAATTTTTAATAAACATATTGTCCCTGGACGACAAATAATGAGGGTTTGCAAACTTTCTTGCTACGTTGTATAAAACAATAAGAACAAATAGCTTAAGATAAATTGAACTAATTCAAGAACGTTCTTTCTGGCAAAGTTAAAATAAAAATAAACAAATAAATAAATGTGCAGCCGCTGTTGTCCTTTAGAATCAACAGATCCAATTATTATTTTACGTCTAAACATCAGCATATTATCGTACCGATTAAATATAATTTGAAAACGATGTTCGATAAAAAACAAACAAAGTGAATGTATATTTATAATAACCATCTGATATACGTTTAAAATTTGTATATTAAACGTATAGATGAAATAAGACGAAACACGTATAGAGTGCATAAAATTTAATATTTTTTCCTACTAAACACACATATTATATAAAGCTAAATTATACAATTTGGTTTTTTTGTTACTTGAAAGTATTTAAATAAATAAACAACATAACAACACAAGTTTTGTAAATGAATATACATTTCAATTCTGCAAGTGGTAATTTTTAAAAACGTCAATATTTAATATTTATTGTCTTACTGATTCACTGTAAAGTCATAACATTAATTAAGATAATAATATATTTTGGATTATTATTTTTGTTTTGATGAAGCATTAGAAAAGACAATATTTTAACTCGTAATGATATATATATATATATATATATAATATTATAATAATTTAATACAACGTATTATATAAAAATAGAATTAAATCGGTTAAAACAATATTGTAAATCCCAGTCATTCGCGTTTGATCACTCATCGGACGTAGGTATATTATATTATAACCGCATACGTATGTGAGACAGAGATTCGTGTCTGAACCTGATATTTGTGTACGACTATATTATATACTGTATTACTATGTTATTGGTACGTATCATTATAATGAATGGGAAAAAAATGTTTAAGTGGACTGCATAATCCGAATTTGCGTGAACGTAAACATTAACGATGTGACGTATAATACTGAGACGTATTAAATTTCGTGGGTGTGCCGACAAAAGATCACGTTTTTTTCTGTTTACCGGTTCACTCGGTAGCTCTTCAGAATGCCCATAAAAAAAAGGGACGTTAGTGGCTTATAAATATAATATGGAGTGACCTCATTCGCCGCGGATAGGGACGATTGACGAAGGTGCCCCATAACGCACGTTGCACACATGGGAATCGAGAAAAACGTAAAAGACGGAGCAGAAAAAAAAGAGTTGTCTGGGTCCGATTTTTCGGGCCATTATTATGAATTGTACGCCGTGAGTGCAGACGGATTTTTTTTTCGTGTGTTTTGTGTCTTCGGGGTGATTAAAAAAAATAAAAAAATCATAATAATAATAATAAATAAAAGGGTAGCACAAAGGGGATGCCAGCAGATGCCCCGGGAGAAAACCAATACCAGCCGTCGCGTCGTCTTAAAAAATATATATATCATATATGTGCGTTTATATAGGTATGTATTACTGCGTATAAAGGTGGGTACCGTGGTCCTGGCGAATGCGAGTAAAATAATCGTATACTCTGACCGAGCGACAACAATATTGCTGCACGCCTTTAAGGCGATTGTTGTGCGAGCAATAAAAAGAAGAAGAAACGGATTAAAAAAATAATAATAGAAAAATCGACCGAAATTGTTAAACGGGTATAGGCACACCGGACTCGATTTCAATGCGGTATCTCGGTATATGCCACACCGCACAAGATATAATAATATAATATTTTATGCTTCATGATTTTGTCGTAGGTACATATTTTTATTATTATTATAAGGGATGGTTTTAATGTTGTACGTGCGTGTGTTCGATTGAAATATTTATTATACCAGGCAGCATCTTGAACTAGGTGATTTTTTTTTATCACAAACTCGTCATTATTGTAAAAACTATAAATGTTTTTAAAAATATTAATTATTTTAAGTAATAGTGAATTATAAGTAGCTCGTTTCTAGAAAAAAAAAAAATTTTTTAGTACATTTTATCCATAATTTTTTTTAAAGTTCTTTTGCTTTTTTATGTCTGGTAACATACATTTTTTATTTGATATTACGAATCAAATTATTATTCGGAATAGTTTATCAACTATGAGTAATAGATATTTAAAAATTAGATGAACAGAATTGTAGTGGACTAACATTTTACAGAACACCCTTGTTCATCTAAAATTTAATTACTGGTAACTCATAAAATACTCAATCGAAATTTGACGTTTAATAAATACTTTGAATGATATTTTATTTTAAAATATAAATTAAAAAATGTTCGTAGGTATACGTTAAAAAAATTTAAAAATATGATAAAAAATAGTAAGTCAGTTTTTTTTAGAACATTTTTGCTTTATTATTGCTTAGAATTATGTAGGAATACTTTCAAATAATAAGTGGCTTATGATAAAAAAAATTCATTGTCTGTATATTCATGAATGTAATAAATTATTACATCATTATATTTATTATTACGACATCTTTTAAATATTTGTTACGTTACTTTTACAAATTACAATAAAATATTACGATATAGATAAGGGTGCGCGTAATAAGAATTACAGATGGACGTGAAAAATGTATTGTTAATTTAAATGTAAAAGTAAATGTGTTTTAATATAAATCACGAGTTGAGAACATTTCAATTAATGTGATGTCGAAAATCTACCGTCATTGTAAATACATTTTTTTCGGCGTAGTCTATCAAAGTTATCCGTGTTATTCATCATTCTTCAAAATACCGAGAAAAATATTTTACTCCAGATACAGCTACAGATATAGGTTACAATAATCAAAGATGTCGTGAGTCCGTGTCCATGCAGACATAGTTTAATCAATAAGAATAATATAATTACTTTTGCGAACTATTTATTGTGAACAAAATAATAAAATTGCAAAGATCGCATACAAATTACGTGTATTATGCTAAAGCTGTGTGGCTCTAGCCAAATCGATTTTTGTAGTTTATTTTTTTGTCATTTTGTTTGGATTTAGGTATACACTATATGTACTCGTATATATAAATTCTATTATATTATAGCTGCAGCAGCGGTTGTGGTGTAGTGACGATAAACTTGGAACTTCCGGTGCGTTAGTTGAACTTTTGTCCCGAGTTGGAAAACTTATTCGAGGGTCCGGTGGTGGAGTTGTACAACATTTGCTGAGGCGAACAAAACTCGAGCACTAACCGATCGTCAGGATCAGATAAAAACCCTTTAAAACTTAAAATATATTATAATATAGGTACATGCATAATCGTAACCCGCGGGCGAATGGACGTTATCTCAGAGTCGGGGAAATTCTTCGTGCTTAGCAGACTTCAGTGTGCGCACGGGCGGACGAGTAGCACGTGCTAATTGTTTTATATTTAAGCTCTCGACGAATGAAACTAAAAACCCGAAACGTGACCTCTTGTCGAAATCTCTCCGAAATACAAAAAAATAAAATATAACTGTAGCACTCGGAAGTTATAGCATTAAGGAATTATACTGTATACGTATGGCCTTAGATTGATGATATTATATCATATTAGCATTAAAATATCATAAAGATAAGAAGAAAAAAATAGGAAAAATAGAAAATTTCGATGAGTAATAAAGTGTATTGATACAAGATTATAATTTTTTTTTTCTTTTCTTACAATATTTTATTTAAAAATTAAATTTTTTATTCATTTACAGTATAAAAAAAAAAAAAAATATGAACTAATTACGTTAAAAAAAAAATATTGAGAAATTTGCGTTTAACGATACCGAAATCGACTGTTAACATAAATAAGATAATAATGTAAAATAAAATAATATACAGACATTTTATTACAATATTATTTAATAGAAAAGTTGTACGATATAAAAAAAAAAACAAAAAACTTAATCTTCAAATTAGAAATAAAGTTTAATATTGAAAACGGTAAAACAATAAATTAATCTAATGACTCCACGGTAATGTGAAACAATATAGTGTGTTACTCATATTATTTGGACTGTTTTAAGGTTGTCCATAAGCAACACATCATAAATCCAATCCTGATTCGGATACAGCGCACGTCATTAAAATCACGGTCGTTATTTTATTATTTCCTCGTTCCGTTAATGCGAGTGGTGTCTACTGACTATTATTCGCGGACAGTGTGTTTATTTTATTATATTAATATTATAGAAAGTGTCCCCAGCAAGTTCGTCCAAATAGATTCTCACGAGGTTTTTCGCGAACGCTATTTTTTTCTTCATTCAACGCGCACGGTACCGCAATGTGATTTTTTCCTCCGATTTTTTTTTTATCGTTCATTTCTTTCACTATACGACGAGCCACCCTTGTGTAATGCTCCGCTGTACCATTATGACGGTCAGATGTTTCGAAATTTGGAGGATTTTTTTAGCGATTTCTACATTATTTTTTTCTTTTTTTTTTAAAGGACTACTTTTTTGAGTTTTTTTTTACTAGATCCCGTTGACCCACACCGTATACACTACAGCTCGTCGAGTTCTCACGGTCGTGAGGCCGAGGCACATGTGGGGTAAGATTACATTTTTATTTTGGATTTTTTTTTTTTGTGTTTCGTCTAAACAAAAATGCTTTACACACCGGTTTTTTTCACGGTAGCTACCATTATTGAAACTGTTATTATTGATGGACATTCTGAAAACATATAAAAAAATAAAAATAAACGGTAAATATTTATACTATTGCAGCCTTCATGTTATACTCATAGCGCGTAGAACGATGCAATTTGGTTTTCGTATATTATAAGTTCATATAACGCAGAAGAGCTGCAGTGAATGTGTTTTATATATATATACACACAGTCGTAACTTGTTAATCATCGCCGGTTTCGAGAATTTTATTTGAATTTCAAAATTATGATTTCCTTGTGACGTAAGTGCCGAGCCGGTGGTAGTTTCTTGTTTTTTGGTTTCTCAAGAGGTTTATATTTTCAAGTATCTGGCGCGCTGTCATTAAAATATAATTAAAATATACGAGACGGTTTTATTATTATTTATAATATGAATGAGTACGCATTAATGAGGTTTTTTTTTAATTCTTCTGTTTACACATTTTAACCTACTGTTTAATCATATTCATAATAATATTATAAAAATTTCGTATAAAACTACGATTTGTTTTTCTTTATTTTAAATACACAATGTACTGTAATAGTATTAGTAATTATTGTACATCAAGCAACTTGACTATATCCTCATTGGTGACAATTCCGGTTTGTTTTTTTTTTTTTAATTTTTTTTATTTGTTGATAAAATTAGTTAATATAAATATTAGTTTAACAAGTTTGAACATCGTTTGCGCTTTAGGCGTCTTAGAAGATTAACAGAAATTTTATAAGTTAATAAGCTTATTTGGATCAAGGGGAATAGACTGAGAGTTAAGGCGAGCGTAGAACATCTTGTTTATAAACAAATTGAAAAATTTAAAGTTGTACAATAAATAAATGTCATATCTCTTTAATTCATATTTGTATATAATAATATAATACAATTTGTTATTTTTAAATTGTTTAAAATAGTTTAAGCATAATATTTACGTATAAAATATAAAACGAATAAAACAAATATTAATTTAAATGAACAATATATTACAGCTATGATATATTTAATCGTACCTACCAAAATTAACATAGTAATACAATTAAATTAAATTATTATGTTTCACTGTGTAATAGTAGATTATAACTTAAAATAACTGAGCCCTAATTACTATTATCATGCATTAATAAAACTTTTATATGCTGATGGGAGAAAAAACAAAAAGCAGAAACCATTACCTTTATAATATATTCATTTTTATTTTTAAAATGTTTAAGATAATTTAGTTGCTATTAAGTACGATTTACTTAATTAATAATTTAAATAATAATTTAAATTTAAATGTCTGAATATATCATAGACTATTATCAAAAAAAAAAAAAAAAATTGAAAACAGAAGTCATCCAGAAATTGATTGTAATGAGATTTCTAGTAAAGGAAAATATAATATAGTTAATAAACGAAAGATTAAATCTGAGAAAAGTGAAAGATAGAACACTAGCACTATAACATGTGATTTTGATTAGATAAATCGAAAACTTAAGGGCTAACCCAAAGCAGCACGTGTAAATATTTTTATACTGATAAAATTATGGTCGTAACTCTTGTATTAAACTACTGTATATCGATTATAGAAAAATGAGAAAAAATAAATCCAAAACCAATATATAATTATATTTATTTCACCCATCATGTATAATATAATCTATAACAAACGTCGACTCGCTGTAAAAGGATCAGAGTGTTTAATATACGAGTTACCTATGTTATAATATATTGGTCTGGTTTCGTCACGGCTAGCACCGTCGTACTATTACAACATGGTTTATTTATTATATTATATATTTATAACAATAATAATAATTATTATTACTATAGCAGGTATGCCGTCTGCGTGGGCCGGATGATTTTTTTACGCGGCGTTTCCTGTTTTTTTTACACCCCTATAAACAGATAAATCGAAGAAAATATACATAATGATAAAGGGGCAAAAAAAAAAACCCACCTGAATCAAAAGTTCATTATATTAATTATTATACGTCGTTGTTGGTAAAACGGCCAAGGACGATGCCATCGGATATTATAATAATATTGTATTATATACTTTATATATATATACCTACAACCAGCTATTTTTTATTTCAATATCATATAATACTACGCAGGTATTTATTATTTTATATTATATTATATACTTTCTCTCCGTTTCACCACTATATATTTGACGTCGTTCGTCTCCTCATCCGAAGGGGTAGTTTCGCCACACGGCACATCGGCCGAGTACACCGGTGCGCGCCTACCTATATAGGTATAATTTTATATCGTAGGTGCATTGTTTGTGCGTCGCAGATGGCTAACGCGCCGCGTGCGTGTGTATGCGCGATGCTGCTGCAGACGAGCCGCGCTCAGGGTCAACCTTTTGCAATTCGAGGTCACCCTCGAAAAAATATACTCCGCACCGTCTTATTATGAGAGTGGTGTGTGATAAAAAAAAATTGTTTCTCTAGGGCCGATGGGGTCTAAAAAAAAAGCGGAAGAAGGAGGGGTTAAAATTACGCCGTGTGCGCATAAAAAACAAAATCCAGTCCACACACACATATATATATATATATAGCTCTATCGTATATGTGTGTGTATAAAAAATACCCGAGAGAATGGCGTCCTGTACTCCGAGGGTCCCACGGTTGCGATTTCAGGTATATAATGTATAATGCTCACGACGTCGTGGCGAGGACGACGACGACGACGACGACTATGAGGCGGTTTAATCACTCGCTTCTCACCCTAAATATTTTTTTCTCTTTCGTTTTTTATACTTAAGGTTAAGGTATAGTCTATACTCACAACAACGCATTTATTGTGTTATTTGCCGCCGAGTTGATTGGCTGTAGGGACTTTCTCTCTCTATATTATATACATATACATATGCACACATAAATATACGATATAAACTATCTTCTCGCAGCGGGAACGTCCACTACAATAATGTAATATTTTATAATGTACATAACATGCACCGTTGGCCGAGCGAGGGCAAAAGAAGCACCGCGGTGAAATGCGTATGAATATAACGTATTGAATGAACAAATAATGACGATCATAAATATTATGTATAGGTATAATGTGATGTTACGGTATAAGAGATGTTGACGACGACGATAATAATAATAAATCGTAATTATTTTTCGCTTAACTAGGGATGATAAATACAGATAGCAAAAATCAGCTATATTTGCATACAGATAAGTGCATAAAAAAATAAATAAATATTGCCGTAATAATATTGTTAAGGACGTAGGAGCAGAAAATTTGGAATGTTGGCTATTTGTTATATAGGAAATGTCTATCGTCTATATGCGTACATTGACGAACATTATAGTAAGACGGCTAAAATTACTTTAAATTCTAAAATATGCTTTTTAAAATGGCTCTCTAAATTTACTTCTTTTATACTAAAGGGAACTTCTGAAAAATATATTTCTAAGTGTTACTAGTAGTCCAATTATTTAAATGTTGTCAAAAGATTTGTATTCGTTAATATTTATATTTAAATAGGTAGGTAGGTATGTAGAAAAAAATATTTGCTGCTTATGACTTAGGCAATGTAATACGTAGAATTAAAAATAATAATTTGTATTTTAAAGTTGGTTAAATTAAAAAATCTTAGTATATTTTTCATAGTCGACAATTAGGGAATACATTAACGTCATTTACTAATCTTCTATAATTATTAGTCTAAACCACAAAGAATATAGGGTACTCGAACAGTCTAACTTCAGCTGTATACACACCTGTTATATACACTTAAGTTTTATTTTAAGCTAAGGTGACACATTTCCATATGGTTTCCTTATCGCGTTTAAATAATATTGTATTAAAAGTTTAATTTCTAATAGTAAATAAAAATGTTAATAACCTACCTATACATATTGATTATCTTTAGTGAAAATCATAAAAAAAAAAAAAAACTTCATGATTTATTTATTGCTCTTTATTGGCTAAGTAACGTAAACGTGTTGATATGTATTACAATAAATCAATAAAATAATATTATAAAGAATAGTATATGAACTCATAGGACATGAAACGGATGCTTACCTAACCTATCCTAAATAGCTATAAAATGTGGAAAAGAATATGAAATTTATCATCTCTAGTCGCTAATAATAAATATTAAAGAACCGTTCACACATATATTTATATTAAAGTGTTGTGTGGAAAATTTAATCATTATGTCCAAAAGTAATAAATTGTAGAAATAATAATACGTTTATAAGCTGTTCACCAAAGTTTTATTTTCGCATTTTTTGTCTGACTGTGTCATTGTAATATTTTTTGTAGCATATTCGTTCATAAGTATGATAATAATTGAATCATGTAAAAAAAACATATAATATAAAAATCATCTATTATACGGGTATACAAAAAAAAAGTATTTTACATTATTATGCGAACTATTAATGGAGATGTAATATTTCTCGTTAGAATGTGACTTATTATATCTTACTGTTTGTTTATAATGCATAATGTATGAATTATTTATATATACAAATAATGTAATGGTTAAAGTAATGTACAATGGATTGTTGAAAGTAAAAAAAAAAAAAATAATATATAACCTGGTAATTGGTTAAAAACCATTTTCATATGCTTATAAATTGAAAAAATAGATAGTGTAGTTATGACTAAACATTTTTTTTTTTTATAATAATACGTATACCTCTCATAAATTTACGATTTCATTTTTTATTTTTTACTGTATATAATTGTATAATCTTGTCAACTCTCATAATTTTTATCAACATTAATATCAGATCATTAACTGATTTACGTGTATATTTAATTTATTTTTAGATATATCCTGCAATATCTTGATTTTACACATTTATTGTATTTTCATATAAACTCGGACTTCAGTTATTATATTTAATTGACCGAAATTTGGTTTTCCGTAAGTTATTAAATTGATAAAAATACTCTTATCATAAAAAAAATGCAGACTTTACAAAAATTAATTAACTTACCACTATTTTTACAATAAGTTATAAAAAAAAATACATATACTTAAATAAAAAGATAATAATGAAAATAATAATTAAATGCTAACATATAGTATGATAAATAACCAAAAAAATAAATATTTTTTGCCGTATACTTTTTTAAGTTGGTTATATATTACTTATTTATTTCTAATTAAAAAATGATTTTCAATATTAAGGATGGTGTGATAATAAAACATCTGCTAAAGATTTGCATGTATATTTACCTACTATTGAATCACGATAAAAATATAATATTTTAATTATATTGTATTGTCGATGTTATATTAAAACAGACACATAAATAATTTTTTTTTATTGTTTACTGTTCAGGAAGATGAAATCCATGGATTTTTCATTTTTTATTTTATTTTATAGAGTTATAGAGTATACAATATACATGGTGAATACCAAGTATTCCAACCCCTCCTTTTTCTTCGTAACTAATATAGTTATTCAATATGTGATTTTAGAATTTTAAAGCCTATATTTCAAAATTATTCAACTATTGTATAACTATTATTACTTAAGATGTATTCTATGGTCACATAAAGTTTTGATTTTAAAATGACTATCTCATTTTTAAGCATAATAAATACTATATTTAATATCACATCTAATCTATATTTTTGTAAAACCATTTTTAAGGAGTATAATATTTTTATTAAATTCATTTGAATAATTAAAAACTTTTTATTTTTGTGTAGGTACACAAACACAATTCTCTACGTCTCAACGTGATAAGTGTTCGTGTTTTGAATTTTAAACAATCAACCGTACAAAGTTTATCTATTGAAACAGCGCAACTGCTGCAGTTGTGACCTCCGTCGAGTTTTCATTCAGATCGTCGTGAACTACAAATTTTGTACTAAGTTCGGCACACTTTTATCAATATTACAACCTTCATATTACCCATTAAAACATAGCAATATTGTATACGTCTTGTACCGATCGGTTGCAAACTTAACATTTTTGACATCACAAATCTGGTCACTTGCGTCTGTCATTAAATTTCTGCCCCTCGTGCACCTATACATGTAAGTATGATATGAAATATTATCGTATGCGTGGAAATCGAAGGATACGATTTTTTCTGCGACCGCGTCATATTATTATATTATATAAGACGTAAAAAAAGTGGCAAATAACGTAAAGTCGACGAAGGCAGCGGCGGCGACGACGACGACGGTTATCCAATTATTAGCGGTTAACCCCGGTATATACCCAACGACCCACACCCCCATCGGCACAATCCGACAGGAAGCAGTCGACCGAACAATATTCGTACGCTGTAGGTATATACCGTATAATAATAATAATAATAGTAATATGTGTACGTCAGACGACTACTACTACTGCGGCAGCTGCGTATCCGCCCGCTGCAATTTATGTTATCCGACCCGCGCGATACGTGTTTTTTCTCTCCGCGAAAGCTTTGCACGGTTAACTTACTTATACATCGACATCGTACAGTATTATCGTTGTACGCGCGTATTTATACGTCATACCGTATAACATTGTATGGCATGGCCGGCGGCTATTTGCGCAACAACTGTACAAACACTGCTGCGGTGCCCGGGCGCGCGACCGTTTCTTTTGTGGTCGAGAAATTCTCCGGGCACCGGTCGGTCACGCGGCGATAAATCCAATAAAACTAATCGGGCACAAAAAAAAAAAAAAAAGAAAAATAAGAATGAATATAATAATAATAGCAATAGCTGCAGCAATATAGGTAGGCTGTGGTAAAAAGACGACGGCGGAAGAGAAAAGAAACGGGAAAGGCCACCAACAGACTGGAATAAAATAACGCCTTATTAAACACGTGCCTCGGGCCGCGTCCGAGGAGAGTATAACGACGATAATAATAATAATATATGTAGGTACTCGCACATGTAATAATAAAATAATGTTATTATATTTATTGTAGTGAGCGACAAATGATCGATGCGATTCGATTGTTGAGGGTTTAAGAAAAAAAAAAATAAAGATCGAAAAAAATGGCTACTCCACTTACGCGCAATCGGTTACAACCATGGTATGTGTAGTAAAATGTTCACGTCGAATAAGGTAACGAAAACGCGTTTTGCCATAAATCCTTAAGATAATGATATTATATAATTTTAATACGCATCTTTTTACTACGATTTCAATAAAAAAAACATTGCTTACTCTACTTGACCTTTATTTTTGTATTTACATTTACTTATCGGTTAATTAACTTAGCATATAAAATCGATTAATTAAGCTTTTTATTTTACGTTTTTGTTTGAATAAGAGTTTATACACTGCTAATCGATTATAACTATATAATAATTATCAGTAGCTTATTTAAAACAGTCGTTTTAAGTTAGTAAGGTTTATTAAGTGACTATCTATCCTAAATATTATTTTAATTTAAAAAAAAAAAAGAACCGTTTACAGACATTTAATTGCAATGATCGCATGTTTTAATTACACTTATATAATACAAAATATTAATCTCTTAGCTAGAAAAATAATATTAATTACGTGCATTCATAGTTTGGATGAATATTTTTTATTTAAATTATTGCGGAAGCTAGTTGAACAGCTTAGTATATAAGTATTATTAATATCTAGGTAGTAGGTTCAACTGGTTCAAGTAATGCATTCATTTAAACTTAAAACTGTTATAATCAATATAATATAGTGTAACATAAAACCTTCAATCATTGATGTTTTAGTGTTAAAATTATATTATCTGATTTAAAATATGAAATATAAAATTTAATACGATTTACCAGTGTTTGAAAAATAACGGATGATCATTTTCAAAATTATGTTTGACGTAGTTAGCCAGATCGAGCTCAAGCGTATGCAAACAGTTTGACTTCAAATTTTAATTTCGCCATCCTTATAGTTATAGCCTATAGGGACATCATGATATAAACAAAAATGTTATTGATGCTGCTATAAACATAATAGTTTTAATTTATATCATAAATTAAAAATTTCATCAGCTATACCTCATACTGGGCTATTACTCGACGTCTTACATTAAAATAAATAACCCAATTTATAATACTATTCAGATATATTGGCCGTTTCGTTTCATTGTATGCAATCGCTTCGTTTCGTGCAATTTAATACGTATAGGCGGTAACCGCCACACCATATCACTTCGTGAATAATATGTTCACAAACCTTGAAGACATGACAATTTTACGCCAAATTTACATTTAAATACGTCATATTATCTCCTCGCGATTGCATTATTATAACCAGAAGTATACGGCCACTGTACATCATACTATATTATGTACTTATGCGTACATAATAATATATGTGTATCCCACGGAGGCGTCGGGCTTACGAACGAACCCGTCAAATCGAGTTACATTAAAATATTATTTTATGTTACAATATTATAATATGCAGTCTCGGCGATATGAAAGACTTCTTTTCTCTCGCCTGGTGATTGGGAAAGAGAGAGAGGGGGTTCAACCCGGTTCCCGCTGGCTGGACGAGGAACCCTTTGCCAAAATTCCTACGGTCCGGTCAGAAGATTCGCACGCACGTATGTTCCTATATAATATGCAAACAATGATATAAAATGCTGTATTGTGTGCGTGTATATATAGTTATGCGTCGTTGGTCGAACACTGTATGTACAATACATATAACAACAATAATAATATATGTTCTCGGAGAGATTGATGACCACCACCGCCACCGTACAATATGCACACCGATTCGTGACCGTGATTAATCCGGACAATATAGGTATAAATAATATGTGCAGTTCATCTCCGCGCAGATCGCCTGCAACAGACGTATAGTTGTAATGTGTTACTATTATACGCTACTGGTTACACGTTTTGGAGATCACAATAAAAATACCGACTGCAAATAATATCACTTATGTATATTATTATGCCGGAGGACGCGTCTCACCACCGCCGCCGCCGTGTTCATCAATGTCAACGATTCTTCTTTTCTGGTACACCTATATTATATAATATCATATTATATTCTTTACATAAACGTGCAGGTTTCAGGCGATTGCGATTATTCCGAATGCTGTAATATTATTGATGAAAAAAAAAAAAAATAAAATAAAATTAATAAATAAATAAATAAATACGAGTAGTTTCTGAAAAAAATAGAGATGACAATTTTTATAATTATTTGACCCGGAGCTGATGTATGTATTTTAATAACTAGAGTAAGGATTCATATGTTTTAAACAATTACGAGACATGCTAAAATACTTAAAAATATAGTGTTATGTATTTGTTGTTTATATAATATATAATAAAATATTTATTTATGAAAACAATAAGCATAATATAGATATAAAATACGGTGTCGATAGACAATAAGCAAGCATATTAAGATAAACTCAAACATTTTTTGACCAAAAAAAAAAAAAAATTGATGTATTAAAAAAATAAACTCAATAATATGATCTAAAAAATTCAAAATATGCAAAATTAAAATGTCATTTTTTTAATTTCCAGTAAGTGAAACGGATTTCTATCTCAGTTAGCTATATTTTGGATTTGATAACCAAAAAATGACGCAAAAATTTATATCATTCTAGCTTTATTAATAACGATGTTGAATTAATAATATTTCTATGATTTCTATTTTAATAAACATACTATACTGCAGATGTACATATTTATACACAAATACTGTGAATCACACTTTATAAATCAAATGGAGTGGATAGAATTTATATGACATATATTTTACCATAAAACTAAAAGACTAATCGGCGGCAACGTTTTTCCAAACTCACTCAGATGAAAAAATTAAATTATTCATAAATTGACTACCTCAAATTTAGCATATAATTAGCATGAATTTGCACGAAATTATTTAACCTTGTATAAGCCCCCACCTCTTGATCTTTTGGTTCGTGATATAAACATATGTCATGCGTGTTCTAAATTTGATCGCGTAATTTCATGCAAATTACGTGTTAAATATTTAGGCAAAAATAAGTTATTTTTTTAATGAGCTGATCTGGTACAATGCATGTGTTAAAATTTTTAGACAGAGATAGTCATTACTAATGCATATAATAGGATTTGATCTTAGATTTATGATGTTATTTTTGTTGTTAAACTGCATTATCTCTCTCGTTATTGATGGGTATAGATGGTCTTAAGTTGTATGCTATATTTTTATAACAATGTTGATCTCTTCCCCAATTTCTTCAATCTTAAATAAAAATAATATGTAAATATTATCCAACAGCCATCAGTGTATCAACATATCTAAATACATTATATTGTAATTTTAGTTTTTAGTATATTATTTATGTTGAAAAAACATGAATTTGAATTTGAATATAATTTTAAAATGATCTACATTTTGTTTTTATATTTCATATTTATTATAGGTTTATCGTATTTATATTATTATACATTTGTTATTTTATTATACATACCTTTAGTTTGTTAAAGGTATGGTAATATTTATCATAGTAGTATAAATGATTTGAAATAAGTTGATAAACAAACAACATTATATTATTGGTGAAAAAAAGAAATCGTTTTAAAAAAAAGAGAATGAATTTATCTTATATACTTATATACTTCGATGTATTTTACCTACAGGATGCAGTTGTACGCATTATTTTTCCTCTTATTTTAAATGTTTATTTTCGTTCGGTTGATGACAAATTAACTGCGATATTTTTCAATTATACGTTATTTTTTTAATATTATTTTTATTTGTTAAAAGTAAATTCAAATTAATTGCATCTTAGTCATTTAATCATGCTCTTCAATTGAAAACTAGAAAGTTTTTCCTTTAATCTATTAAACTAAAACGATCTATAGACTGTATAATATAATATATTAGAGCACGAGGGTATTTTTATTCGTTATTCGTTATGCCTATGAAGTTTGATATTATTTTTATACTCATTATTATAAGTGATTTTTATAAGGGGTTTTTTTTTATCACAGTTCTGCGCATACTTTGAAACTTAAAAAAATTGGTAGATATCAATCGCTTTTAGATAAATATTTATAGATAAAACTTTAAAAATTAATTCACTAAGAGACCACCTAATAAAATTAATTTTATTTCTTTAGACAATATGACATTACAAATGTTTTATCATAATATTATAAATATAATTCTTATCAGTTTTATTTAATGACAGCGTAAACAAGTATAAGCAGTAAATGATGAAAATTTATGTCAAACCCATTCAATTGTAAGATAATTTATAGAGATATAACTAAAGATCTATTAGAATAGATTTGTACTTTAGTAAAAATTGAACTAATGAGCAATAAAGAACGTATAAAGGTTTTAAACGATCGGTCTACAATATTTTAACTCGGAGGATAAAGGTCTGCAGGGGAATCAATTTGAGAAAAAGTAAAACTAGTAGTTTTGGACAGAATTAGAAAAAGTGAATTGAATATCATGAATGATGTAATCGACAATAATTGGATGAGCGCGATACAACAGTAAAGCATTTTAATAGATTTAGAGATGTATAATTGAAATTACATCGTGATCCATAACATCAATGACGAACCACCGTTAATTTTAAGTAAAATATTCATTGCATAAAATTTAAGTATGAAAAAAAAAAAATTAACTCACAAAATCGACCGACATGTTTTGTATAACATTCAGTAAATAAAAAAAAAAAAAATGGATATAATACACAATATATAAGCGTTCTGACACGAATAATATTATACAACTTTTACCGCAATAGTCTTTTAGCCGAAATAACGCGATATGGACCTATACGTATATTATAATAGTACATTAATCGAAAGCGTGATTATAATATTTCTTAATCGTCGAAAAACCATCTCGGTGTGGCCGTACATCCGATTCGCTATAACGCGCGCATAACGTTTTATATTATTTAAACGAACCCACACGCGAGGACGCGCGCGAACGTCGAGATATATAATTATCTCATCATCATCGGCATATCATGTCCGCTGGTTACTTCATATTAAATTTATACGCTCTTACTTTCAAAGTTCATTGTCACCGAGATAGTTCAAAATCAAAGTCCGTAATATGTTAAGGCAACGTATTAAACGGATATGTTACATAAATGATATGATATTTGTGTTTTTGAAAGTTATAACTGAAGATAATATTTATTACAAATATGATACCACATTTTTTGGTTTAGGAATCTTCTCGGACTCCTAGGTATAGCGATATAATATTGAAAACGAATCAAAATCGAAACTTTTGTTTACAAGTTTCTCCGAAATAAAGAGCAAATTCACAACCATCAAGTATACGACCGATACGTTCAAATTTTTACGAATGTTTTAAATTTTAAGCTCTTGAAGCATGAGCAGCTGCTCTGAAACTCGGTGACTTCTGTAGTATTGACTGCGCGTAGAATTTACAGACACGCGTTATGGTTAAAAATGTACACGGATAGCACATATTGAGATGCTGCCGAAGACCGGAGAAAGTCGAAACGGTTTGCACGAGTTAAAAACTTTACTTCGAGAGTTGCGACACACGTATTACTAACAATAATATAGGTATAATATATACCGGTGATGGTGGACGCGCTGCAACGTGCGGAATGGGTCATACCAGTAAAAAAATGTGTATGCAAATTGCGAACGATTTCGAAATATTTTGTCATTTCTGAAACCATATAGGTACTCACAATATTCATTATTATTATCATCTTATGCGCACTTAAACACGTTACTTATTCATCGTTTGGGGGAAGAGGGGTTGGAAAAATAATCAGATAATTTGCTCCTCCCCCCACTTCACAACATCATATTAATCTTATTTTTTTTTATTTTTTTTTGACAATTGGGCTACTAAATTAGTACCATTTAGCTAATTAATGTAAACAATTTTGAAAAGAATTGAGAATCCATTTTCTCTATATTGATGAACGGGTGAAAAACGACCTTCAAAACGCACTTTTTAAAATGACGAAATACTAAAATAGGTTTCATAGTGATGTCCGCAATACAATGTTTTGTGTGGGCCTTTGTAACCAATAGACGATCTTCCCCCGCAGATCGTCTTCTATTATACATGCAACATTGCAGTCATGTACGAAATCTAGGTATATACATATAGATTTGACTTTTTTACATTCATGGATCTTGGCCAGCGCAATGGTTTAAATACCATTCCCAGAGTATATAACCTCTACGTCTGACGCGGGCCACCCGGATATATTATTATTTTGTTCACGACATAAACACGAGATTATTCGTACGACGACGTCCACCGATGAATTCATGTAGATTGCATTATTATCATTTGTTAAGATGATATTATATACGTTTAGTGTTCTAGAGGTCACTGATTTCACTGAGTTTCTTTGGACAACTTAAACAATGAGACATAATATGCCGGCCATGATAAAATATTTTAATAAGTACGCAATCTCCGGGTCGTATCTATACCGTTTCGGCCGCAAAAATAATCTCGACCGGCGCCACTTGATGTCGTGCGTTGGAAAAAAAAATATTAGAATCACTCAATTATTATTATTTTGTACACAGGCCTGCAATATACAATGATGATATGATATTTAAAAGTGTTGTTTTTTTTCCCTAGTGAGAGGAAGGGCGACAAAACGATGGTATATTTCGGTACCACCACACCACCGCCGCACCACATAGGGTTGGACTGCTGGGGAGGAAGGTGAAAACGGTCCGAAAAATTAACCCGTACCGCTTACAGGCGGACGGAGAGAATACGATTACCCCTATCGCATTATGCACCGGCGGCGGACAGCAGTCGTTTTGTATATGTTATTATTATTATCAATTTTCCGGTCGAACAAACATCATCAAATGGTCTCTTTCTCTCTATCTCTCTCTCTCCATTTCTCTGTGCCCGTCTCTTTTGCGTTGCGTATAATGTGCCTATACACACCGTTGTCGACCGATTGACCCTATACAGCGTGGGGGACAGAAAAGAATATACTACAACAACAAAAAAAATAAACGAGAGCATCTGGTCAACAAAAAGCCCGATACGATCTTTAAACGGCGTGCGCGGAGGAGGGAAGCACTCCGATGTCGTCGGCAGGTATATAATATTTTGTATTTTCGGTAGGCGTATATTATATAATGCCCACATATATACATACACGTAGTACTATGTACAATAACGACGACGTCAAAGGGTTAAAGGGCGCGCGGCACCCAAAAACAGTTAATATATATGTATATATTCCTAATATTAAACGACTGATATGATGTTTATCCTTTTTTTCGGTGCACACGCGTGTGACGGATAAAGTTTTTTCCCGACCAAAATCGAACGGACCCAATTCCAATATTATAATACAAAAACAATTTTAACAACAATACTCACCTGAAGACTACGTATGCAAGGCGTGTATTGTATTATGAGCAGGTACAATGCGGAGGTCTCGCCACACTACGACTGAAGCAGTCGGCAGGTCAGATAATTTAATAATAATAAATACTCGGGCACTCGGCTCGCTACTCGTTCGGTCCGGTGTTCTGAATTATAGAATAATAATAATAATAATACGACCATCCGACCATCCGACCGATTTTTTCGCACGGTATGTCATATTTCTGTCACGGTGCTCTGTTGAAAGACGCGTTATCCACAACTGCAATATTATTATCGACGAGATTTTTCGATAACATAGAAAACGACGATTTTTTTTTTGATTTTTGTACGCCTATTTATAACGATAGAGCTATACGGGAAAACATCAACGAACGTTTTCCGCTGGGTGGTGTTATTGAAGTTTTTATCAATACCTGGTCCGCGGACAATTCGTGTGGGTAGGTATAATTTGTTTTTGTACGCGATCGATGTTTGCGAGACAATACCTACACACGCGTACTACCGCAGTGTGGTTGTGCAGTATTTCATAACTTGTTATACATATTTCGCAAACATTTACACGTTGTTCAAACACTGCCGTTATATACTATTTTATAGTTATATTACGCGACGTCACTGCAGTCTCGCGGACCGCGATCGTTCGCTGACACACCACAGCCCAGTACTACAGTATTCATTTAACGAAATCAACGACAACAAAAAAATATAATATATAAAGACTAAAATACGCGAATAAAAAAAAAAGACGACCGTCGAGCAATGTAATTGTGTGCGCGGTAAGGGTGTAGGGAACGCATTATGGTCTCGAACGCTCGGAACAACCGTCGCGATCGCGACGTGGTTCATATTGTTATACGATTAGCGCGACGACAATGAGATATTTTTATACGTAGCGTAAAAGTTTCGTCGTTATCGATACTATTGGATTCGCGCAAGCATCGTCTACGGCAAAATATGTAAAAGTCAGCCGTAAAAGAATGTGGGAAAAGCGTCCCGCACGGACGACGCTATACGCCGGAGCGGTATGGTCGTCGCACAGGTGCCTACGTATTATTATTATAGGTACGCGTTACATACGTGCGGTACCTGCAGCAGTGTATATGCAATACACATTAAAACACGCGCGTGGGAGGACGCGGCGAGACGGTAGACGGAAGAGCCGTGGCGAACGGGTTCGAAAGAATAATAACAATAACGATAATAATAATAATAATATTTAAATTATTATTACTATTATTTTATTCTATTATTTCGAGAGAGCGATCACGCGACGAACCGTCGTCGGACGTTGTCATGTCTGCGTCGGGTCATTTTAGCGCGCGCGATTCAATGCAAATCGGACGAGCGTGACCGCGTTGCGCAAGTACAAACGCGCATTTAAGTATATACAAACACACACAAACACACACACACACTTGAGTGCATACACACACACACACACTCATGCACTCAGTGTTTCCTCAGTGTCCTGTGCTCGTCGACGAGACGGACGCGCATATATAGTATGTATAATAATATAATAATACGCGTATAATGGGTATATATACGTATGTACGCGCGACACACATCTTCCGCCCACGGGGCCCACTGATAAATCGTCTCTCTCGGCCTTTCTCTCTGGCGGACGCGCACAAACACGCACAATTCATACGCACGTTATAACATTATTATATTATAGAAACGCAGTCATCGCCGACGGACGGCGTTGCGTCATGACCCGCGCCGATACGACGACGGATCTGTCACCTCGGCCTCACGACGTTTCGTCAAATAAATAATTGGAGCAACCGGTAGGTCGTATATTATACGCTCGTATACCTACGGCGTTTGTCGTCAGTATATATATATATATATATATATATATATATATATATATATATAGTGTTGTACGCGTTTGAATTGAAACCAACGACTTTATATAACACACACACACATTATTTTATCGTATTATGCGATGCCCGCTCCCACTGGGTCAACGAGAAAACTGTGTAACGCCATCATATCATAAAATATGTACGTGGACCGATGTCACAATATAATTTAATATCGTACTCGTCTTCTATTTACTCGTCGTAGCTGCAACCATATCCGGCTGTCGATACGCGTATTTTCAAGCTTACGCGTTATATATTACAATATTATAGCCACGCCTGTATCTATTTCCCGAAGTCCAATGTTTTTTTTTTTTAATACTGGCCAAGACTGTAGGAGAAAACTCGAAAACAGAAAATGCAATCTTTTTATCGTTATAATCTTTGGTAGGTACGGGTGAACTGAAATAGAAATAAATTTAAGACGCGACCGTTTATAATTTTACAGATTTACCGAAGGGACCGATTGCTATCGACAAATCACCGATCATTAAATGTAAAAACAAACCTTGATTTATCAAGCTTATCCACGAGCTCGTATTTATATTAAAATGAAATATATCCCGCATAATACGATGGTGATAAATGATAATCCGTATTGACGTTTTGTAATAATAATTAGCTTTAAGCTATAAAAACAAGTTACTATATTATAATCGCTCACACTAAATTTGTGTTAATTAGTAAATATATATATATATATACTATAATATTTAATAATAAATTATATATTTTTAAGTTTTTCAATAATCCAACTTTATTTATTTAATCCAATAGCTTGCAAATATTGAATTACCGATATCGTGCCAACATTTATGTCGTAGTCCATCACGATACCTATATGTAATTGTACACGAAATTTGCATAAATATTGTCATCTTTCCGTTCACGTCTCTATGACAATAAATAAGATGATTTACTAAATACTCTTAAGTATATGATACGCCGACATTTTTCAAAAAAAATTATTTACAATATAGAAAGAGGGGATGTAATTTGCAAAAAGGTTTATATCTCCATTGGACACGTAGTACACAAAATATTAAGAATTTAAAAATATGGTCTTTAAGTTAATACGTTTTATTTTAAAAACCAGATTTTTGATACTGTTTTATTTAAGAAAATTGGGGGGGGGGAGATAAGCACGTTTAGTGAATTTATTGCATATGTTGCTTCAACTAATAAAACTGCACGAGCTCATAAATAAACATTTGTTATTTTCATTTTATAAAAACTGTCTTGACTCGAATTGATATTTCAGTATGAAGTAACTCATTTTAACTATACTCGTATGTGATTCATAGGTGTATTAAAATATGTATAAATATAATATATATATAAGTATAGTTACACAATTTCCACGGTCGTTTTTTAGCGAATCGTTCGACCTATAACGTGACACGTTTTGTGCAGATAATCTAACCACATATAATATTAAAATACCTATACCTATCACTTTTTGATGCTTGTATAGTTATAATATTGTGATCATTTATCGGTCTTTAGTGTAAGAGAATACAACACAAAGTCGTTAAGCCGTGTATAATATATATTGTGATAATGGTAGTAAATATTTGACGGCCAATGTCGTTGTGTAAGCTTATCGAAGATTCATATTGTCTACAACTTTTATACATACGTTTTATATAAAATTATCTGTAAACTACTGTCTATTTATCTATTATAATAGTAGATCAGTTTACTATAAATAATATGATGTATTATGATCGCATTGCTCGGCGAAGTCATCCGTTGTATAAAATAAGTATATGAAGAATACAGTTAAAGCACTATATACGCAAATTAGTAACTATTCAATAACATACATATAGGTACAATAATATAATACAATAATTTAGGTACCTATAAGAATGTTATCCGTTTCCGTCAAAATAATATTTTCTACCACAGAATTGTTCCACTATACACATGAAAAATAAGATTCCCGTTTTTGTCAAATAGTTTGGTGACCAATAATTTTGATTTTTGAACAATTTACTCACGTATAGTGATGTAACAGGGCATAAGTTTTGGTGATTTGTAAATTATTATGAAAACTTTACAATAGTATACACATTGATAATTGTCAATAACAGAAATATAAAAGGGCTTTTGCAGCCATCAAAATATTTGTCAAAGTTATAGAAAAATAATGTAAGGTGAGATTCAACTACTAAACTTTTATAGTGTATTATAGTGCAAACCATTAAAATTCAACTGAAAAACTTAATATCATAATTTATTCGATTGCTTTACTCTATACTTATAGGTATTATTATTATTTGCTTTATGATTTTTTATAATTACGTCATTTTTTATGGAATTTCAAAGTATTTAAATATAATGGATATTATGTGATTCAAATGTGGAATTATGTAATGATTAAAACATATTCTTATTGTAATGTACACACTTAAATTTTAAATTTATTTGTGATTTTCAAATAATATTTATTAAAAAAGGGGTATGCATAAATCAAGTAATCAGTTTTTTAACAGAAAAGAGCCATTCACAAATATGCACAAGCTATCGACTACTTATATGCATAATACGCTTATTAGAAACGGACGGCGCATTAATTTATTAAGGGTCCTTTGTGCTCTTTAAAGCTTTTGGACCTTTACTAAATATACGCTGTACCAGCATAAATCTGAACTAAACGTTTTGTTGTACTAATATTAAAACTATTACAAAGACAATACGAGTGTACAAGGAACTGGGCCTTGTAAGCGAAATTTGTGTATAATACTCGCAGCGTTAAACGACAAACAATCATTACAAAAAAAATTGTTTTCATGGCATACGTCCACTAACCATTTCGATATATTAAGAAGAATATATAGGACTTTTTTTTTTAATGTGCAACGTGTTCGATTTCCGAATATAATATTATGTTGCCGTGTGTTAGCACAACATTTTCAACCGACACAATATTTTCTAGAGCCGTTACAATTTTGTACATATATTGTAATATTTGAAAATTGAGTTGATAAACATATAAATTAAAATCGACGTCGTTGTTGGTATACACTATGTGGGTGTATAAACATTAAACAATAATATCCGAACGGTATATCGTGGTGTTTTATTAACAGCTATAGCATAATCAATTTAATTAATTTGTTTGTTTGTTAATGCCATTTTATTATTTCAATATTGCGTTTTTACTCATTAAACGTAATTATTTATTATTTGTTTTGTAGTATTAAGTTGAATTCTATAAATGTTATTACTTTTTTCTTGTATTTGACTCATGATAATTTATCGCAATGTAACCTCCATCGACCTTGCGCGAATGTTTATTATGCATTATAAATTATAACACATAAGAATACATACCTCTTATTTATGCATAATATTATATACCGTGACTAGATGACACGATGAACTTCATCGATTTTCGCAGAGTTCTTGCATTATTATTAATTATTAATTACTGTGTTACTATTATCATTATAGAATGTATGACGATATTGCAGCAGCGGTAGAAGTACGACACTATACTGTGATTACTGATTAGTTTCTACAATATCGCAAACGTCATTAACGAGGAAGTGTTGGCTTGTGAAATATACGACTGTGTAATATGTAGAGCTTGCGACACTCATTAATTATTATTGTGTATAGGCATAAAAGCATTACGAAAAAAAATGCATGTATATTATTACATACAAGTATGTTTTACGAAAATAAAAACATCTCACGAAATAAAAACTGATCTCTTTTGCAGAAGATCGATCAGTCACTCTTCCCGAAGACACGTAACTATATTTTATATCGTTTAAGTACACATTTTTTATTTCTTCAAAACTTTATGATCTACGTGTGTGCGCACTACTGCGTAAAAATATATATTGTTATAAATTATAATGTACAGGTACTTAAAACACACGCCTACACCAAGATAAATTAGATCGTCCAACGAGTTTGATATTATTATGCATATTATATTAATATATTGGGTACTGAACACTGTTAATAATAATAATATGTATAACGTACATAATACGACGTGTTTTCACGCTCACGCGATGCATTATATTAATCGGCTGATTGTATAAATACGTACTTATTACTATTATTATAATATTATTACGGTGTATTAATAATGTAATTATTTCGTGTAACGCGTGCATTTCTGGAATTAAGTAGAAAAAACACGACCGACTGTTTTTATTATTACCGTGATAACAATACTATATTATAATACGTGATACCGTATGTATTTAGGCGGTACACCTGTAATAAAAAAAAACTCTTTAACCGTTTCTGGATGGTGCATATATATTATGGTAACGATATTATAATATCATGTATTAATTATGTTTCGGTGATTGATCTAAAAAAAATTGTATTAATTTTTTTTCGGCGTAAACTTCATTATTTGGTGAGTGGGAAGAGTAAATTTAATTTATATTTGTTAAACATTATTATTTTTTTTTTATAATCACCATTTCATGTATATATATATATTTATTACGTCCTTTTTTTTTCCATCTCCATGACGCCCACTCGTCAACTACAACATGAAAACCTACGACGGTAATGTGCGTGTTATCTGAAAATAAGATGTAACATTGATTTAAAACACACACCTATTGTAATAATAATATGATTTAGTTTGCAGGTGAAACCGAAAAGTGTTGATTTTTAAAATTTAATTACGTGCGTATGCTGTACATATTGTTAACATTTCGAATAAGACATAAACTGTATTACTATGCGAGTCGATATGTTTCGGATTCAAAGGCGAATTCAATAGTAACTCGTTGGAGTAATCACTTTTTTTTTTTTTTACAGCGAATACGGAATAACGTACTTGTTTTATACTATTTCAAAAATACTATTAACAATACCATAATTGTAATAATATTTTCAAACGTATAACGAATACCTATCTATATCTTGCAAGTTCAAATTCAAAAACAACGAATTTGTGTAACTTTGCTTAAATATTTCCCATATAATCAGAAATGTCAAGTGAGGTATAATGCATGTGCGATTTGGTCAAAGACGTGTAGAGAGTATAAAAAAGTGCGTACTCGATCCATTGAGATGTCGAAGAATTTTATACGGTTATTTATTATTACATCGATCTTTGGCGTATAAACAGTATTATCTATACAGATGATGGATCACAGCGATGACTATGAATATATTATAATGACGTGCACCCATTATCATATTACATTATTATTATTTAGAAGACGGAATATCGCACGAATCGCACGTGATCGTATCGGCGGCGCGGTGATTGCGTAACGAGAACAATATATAATATTGTACACCTAGCTATAATACCCTCCAATGTAATATAGCCATTTTATCACGGAAACCAGTCTCGTAGATGAATATATTTTAGAGCTACTGCAACCCGATAAAGCACAATTTACGTTTTTCGTGATCTGATCGAACTCTGCAGATGCAATCAAGTAATAGAAAACTAAAAATTACTAAGTGCTAAACGATTGAACACAGAAATACGCGTAACGTTGTAGTATTTATTTATGTTTTATAAATCGAAATAAGTTATAATATTGTAAATTTGAAAAAAAAAAATGTAAATTTAATTTTATCACGGACTTCGACATAATATATTGCATAACAATATTATCAGAATCATTGAATATTTGAATATGATATCGTCATAATTACCTGTACAGGTGGAACGACAATTGTTGTGCTTAATTACAGTAACGAAGAAAAAATCCGATTCGATATCGAACAGCGCACTACTAATCTTAATAAAAAAATGTAAAAATTAAATAAACGTGTACAAATTTTATTCGTAATATACGAGTATGTCGTAATACGCATACGTGGCCGAGCCTGATCTTAAACGAACCATCAAAAAATTGATAACGTTGAAAGAAAAGAGAATATTGTTTCAGTACTCAATCGGATTGATAAAAAAAAACGAATCATACTCAATTTAATATACCATCGTTATTAGAACGTAAACTGTTTAGTTCGTAGATATAGGTTAAGGGATTCCGTAGTAAAAAAAAACCATACGTTTTGTGACGGGAGACGATGACGTGAAAATTTATGCTACTGCTGCAAAATTATAAGTTATCTACACGTCGTCATACGTACACTATAAAACGCCTTTGTACGTACACGAATTTCTCGCGGAAAAAACCGTAGACGTTGAAATATAAAATTTTCAGACGACGAAGGTCGATTCGGTCAGGTGTCACGCCGATAGCTGATCATCGTCCTCGTTGTCGCCAGCATAACATAATATAATTTTATTAAATAGTTTCTGTCGCCGTCGCGGAACGTTTGTAAATTTCACGGATCCGATTAATTGTTGCTAATGCCGCTGCGGCGACGGTGGACGTTTTACAATAATACGCTGTCGAATATTGGTCGGGTCTGCGTGTTATGTATTTCGGCACCGTGCGAATAACTACCACGTCGCATCGTATACATTAAAATCATTATTATTATGAGCGCACGCGGAATCGATGTTATTATATTAAACGCGCGAAAAACCGTTACGAAAACGATCGATCATCGGAAGACGTTTTGTCGAAATCGACCCGGTAGCATTACAATGACACAAAAAAATAAAACGAAAATTATTATCCACAAAAATAAAACGTCTCGTCATCGCGCCCGAAGAACGCGTCCCATTGAACGCGCAAACGTCGCATAAGTCGTCAGCTGCCCTCGCGACGACCCTTGCAGTACTAGCAGAACAACCGGCAGTGGACACGCGACGGCCATAACAATAATACATAACGATTGGAAGTCGCAGGCGTCAGTGGCGATCTAGAGACGACGGATGCCACAATTGATGGTAAATGGATGTCAGATAGTTATGACTTTAACCAAACCTCAGTGCACGCATATCAGTTATTGATGAACTGTTAATGAAATATAATTTCTTTGTTAAAATTATTAACGAAACGAAGCGTCTTTGAGTGTTTGGGATGATATCGAAAACTATACTGGTTTACACGTGGTTTTTGTGTTTTTGTTATTATGTAGAACATTTTTTGACATCGGGCACGGGTATGTGGTTGGAAATCTTACGATTTAAAGTTGGTAACACGTGCCTTTTGCTAAATCGAATAATTTTGGACTTTTTAAATAAAATAATTTAATTGTTTTTTTTGTTTTATAAACGTACAGCAAAAGACGGCATCTGCATGTTACAAAAATGTATAAAGTTATATAGACAGAAAAAAAACTATTCTACGCGTTTTGACAAAAGTTTTAGAGGTTATTTTTAGAGATATTTACAAAAAAATTAAGAGAAAAGTTTGAACCCAAGTTCGAAAATATACCAAATAATGCTTTATCCAATTTGCCGCTATCTTACTGGAGAGTGGAGACCATCTCGATCGAATAATTAGTTTAAAAGGTGAAACCGATGCCTATAGGCTATGGTGTTTTATATTTTGTTTGTTAAATATTGAGTCGTTATTGGTTTACAGAGCACAAGCTACATAATATTATTGTGGGTCTTATAAAATCTGAATTTCGACCCGGAAATTATTAAAACCTTCACGTCCAGCTCTGATGGTTACGCCGTAGCCAATAACGTTGATAGTAATATTATACCGCACGATGATAATAATAATAATAATAATAATAATAATGATAGCTGCAGGTATTCGAGGCGGACGGCGTGCGCACGTCTTCGCTTCTGCAGACGGCCATGCGAGGTTAGGTTAGGTTAGGGACTCGGCACATAGCAGTTGTGAGAGATATCCACGAACACATAACACATACACACACACACACACACACACACACACACACACACACACACACACA